>NC_061116.1:102640159-102706745 GCF_002878395.1 Capsicum annuum | reverse complement strand
GGTGTTAGTATTAGTGGTGTTTATGGTGGTTTTAGTAGTGGGGGGGTATTGGTTGTGTTGGTATTAATGGTGTTGGAGGTGGTGGTGGTGGTATTAGTGATGTTGGTATTGGTGGTGTTGGTGGAGGTGGTATTGGTGGTGTTGGTATTGGTGGTGGTAGTAATGGTGGTAGTGGTATTGGTGGTGTTGGTAGTGGTATTGGTGGTATTGGTGGTGTTGGTATTCATGGTGGTGGTGGTGGTGGTATTAGTAGTGTTGGTGATGTTGGGTTACTGTATTGCCCAACAGATTACACATCTGATGGAAATGTGGAAGACCCGATTCAATTTCATCCAACCAATGATCAAGCTGTTGGAAAAGAAGGGTAATCTATTGGAAGTTATAAAAATAGAACTGCTACTTATTTTGATAACTTCCAGGAGATGACCCACCTATTGCAATAGGTGGAACATCTGTTGGAAGATATTAAAATAGGTCTTCAAACAGATTTACTATCTATTTCAATAGGTGTATCAGCTATTGGAATAAAATAAAATAGATTTTCCAATAGATTAACCATCTGTTACAACAGATGTATCCACTGTGGAAGATAACCAACCAATAGAAACCCTATTTTTATTTCTTCCAATAGAAGCCCATCTGCTGCAATAGGTTGTAAATCTATTACAACAGCCAACAAATGGGTCATTGTTCCAACAGATGGGTCATCTGTTGGAATATTTTTTGAAGTGTGTTGTATTTATTGAATTTTGTGTTACCTTTTTTTCAATTTAAACAGACATCAATTGTAATGTTTTTTTTATTCTTTACTTGTTTGTCGGTAAAATATGTCTCCCAAAAGAAAAGAAAAGAAAGTGAAAGTGGATCAACTTTTTATCAGCTAACCAAAAAGACTAGAGTACAGATGGATTCGGAGGAGCTTCCTGAATAACCTATTTCAGAAAAAAAAGAAGCTGAGGAAAGGTATAAAAACAAAATTGAGGAAGATGGTGAAGCTAAGGAAAACTATGTTGGGAGAGATAGAGAAGGTTTTGTCGAGGGTATAGGGAAAAGAAAAGTAAGGAGGAAGAAGATGAAGATAAAGAAGAAGAAGAGGAAGAAGATGGATCTTCTAAGGAGAACAAGAAATATATTGATAATGCATCATCAATAGGAGGTAAATTAAGATTGAAATCCTAGCATGATCCTGTCAAAACTATTAGTAATGACAGGTTTCAAGTTGAGATTCCAACAGATAACCCTGGAGATTTTACTGGTGATTTTGTAGTTAAACTCTTATGGGGAAACTTTTTGATAAATTTAGGAATATTATGAAGAAGGAAAACTAGAGGAATTTTTTAGGTCCAGCTGCTTTGGAAACTTTCTTAAGTTGCCTGAGGAAAACAATGCCCACTTCCAAATAAGCATGGTATATAATCTTCTCAAGCACATGATCAAGTATGTAGGTGATAATAAAGATTTGAAGGAGGGGGAATAAATATGGATGAAATCTGGATTAACTACTGTGGCATACCAGTTTGTTTTGGCATGAAAGAGTTTTCCATAATGACAGTCTTGAGATGCGATTTTCTAAAAGAACCTCTTCTCAAGGAAACACCCCTCAAAAAGTCCAAGGATACAGGACAACCAAACAACTGCCATCAAATAAAGGCAAGACATTGTCTAAGAGACCACCTACCAAAACCAACAAAGGCAAGGAAAAAATAGATGGATTATTGGACATCGCTAGATGTGGCTACAAAGCCACGATGTTGATAGAAGATCTCAAGTATGAAACCATACCAAAGAATTACAAGAAACAATTGTGCTTGGTTTGGTTTGCCCTTTCCATTATATTGGCAAAAGACATCTACAAAGTCATAGAAGATGATTTATTGATGCTTGCTGAGGATATTGATAAATTCAACAATTATCCCTGTGGATATGACAGCTACAAGTTGACTTTCAAATATTTATTGACAAAACTATCCTCAAAGACGATCAACTTATACGGCTATCCTTGGGCTTTCATGACAAATTTAATCACTAATTTTTAACTCTTGCATTAATTTATATTTAATAATTATTATGATTTTTTTGTTTGCTTCATGTTTACCTTTTTTAGACTTGGGCATTTGAAGCCATTTTGCACCTCCAAAAGCATGTCAACTATTACTCAAATGAGGTTTCTCATCCAAGGATCCTTAGGAGGTTGGCTACAAAGAGCAACACAAAAATTGAGGTTGATCTCTTTAGTCCTCTGGATAATGTAGTAAATCTTTTTTCAAGTAAAATAATTTAACTCAAAGAAAGATATTAAAATAGATGGTCTATCTGTTGCAATAGATAAAATATCTGTTGTAATTTATATTAACAGATTACTCTTCTACAGCAATTGGTGTAACAAATGGGTAATATATTGCTACAGATGAGTCATTTTTTGCATCAAATAACCCATATGTTGCTTTGGTTCTCTGAACCTGACTTAATAGATTACCCATCTACTGCAACTTATGCAATAGATGGGTAATCTGATGCAACATATGGTTAAAGTATTGCAATAGTAAATCATCTATTGTAATAGAAAGATCATCTATTGCATAAGTTTTCTATGTTAACATATTACCCAACTGACTGTAAATTATTATTTGACTTAAACATATATACTTTTATTTATAGGTTGGGCATCAATGGATTGTGCCTACCCAGCAAGAGTTGGGGTGAATTATTTTAGTACTCTAGATCTCATTCAAATAATTGCAGACCCAACGGTGGAGTTAATAAAGAAGGAATTTGCTAAAGACCAGCCATAAGAACAGCAGTTAGGCAAGGTTATCATTATGTTGAGGCTTTTCATGACCAACCTATTGCAACAGATTTTGTTGCTGCTTGTGGGGGTGTTGCTAGTGGAGTTTTTGATATTGGTGGCAGCCATGCTGATGAGCATGTTATGGATGATCAAGCCAAAATAAATATGTTTGAAACAAAAATTAACCTTCTAGAAGATGATGATTTCCCAATCACCCCTTTCAATAGTTCAACTCACCTCTCTTCAATCTCATGTTCTCTATGCAAATGCAAAAAACTGCATGGACAAACAACATGAGCTCTTCAAGAAAATAAATGATCTGACTATTGTTGTCAATGAATTAAAATCCAAGTGGGGTATCATACCATCTAAGAAGGTAAAAGAGCCATACACTCCTACAGAGGAGGTTAGAAAGAAGAAAAAATCCATTGGACGTATACTCTCAAATAGGAAATTAAGAAAAAATACAAATTCTCCTCCATCAAATATTTAAGAAGTTTGTGTACCATTGAACAAGGTGGACATAGACGCAACCATTGGAACCCCAGGCTTACATATCTAATAAACCATAAGAATTCCAACAAACCCGCAAAGTGTTTCATAATGAATCCACTTTACTTCGAAGACTTCAAGACGAAGACAGATATGTATGAGTGGTACGAGGACAGCTTATGTATGAGTGGTACGAGGACAGGTTAAGTTTTTACTTTTAATAATCTAACCTGGTAAGTCATTTTTTTTAATCGATTAGCCATCTGCTTCCTAAGTTGTAGTAATTGGGTAATCTATTAACACGGGTTCAAAGAAGATACACAATAGATGAGTCATCTATTGCAATAAGTGGCCCATCTATTGCATAAGTGACAAAAGATAGCTAAACTGTTGATAGATTCAGAGATCGTATGTGGCAGATTGACCATCTATTGCAACATATTACCCATATATTGAAACAGATGGGCAATCCATTTTATCTTTTTAGTTTTTTTAAAAAAGATATTACTAACCTATTTAAAAAATCTCTTCTTATATAACAGCATATTGATGAAATTTTCTGCTTCGTGAGGGCAAGGCCCCTCGTGTACAGCAAAGTATATGATCTTTGTGATGGGATAATGGACCTCAACCTCTACAACTATTTCAAGAGTAGGTACGACATAGTCTGCACCAAAGAGACCACTCCCAGTAGCCTAGATCTTGATATGTTAATTTCACAGTTAAAATAAGATCAAGATATGATTAACTATATTAGAGGAAAGAGGTCATTTCCATATGATATGAGTTGGATTAGAGAAAATAAAATTCTTGCACCCATGAACCTAGAAAAAAATATTATGTGACTGTTGAGATCCTCCTTCATAATGGACACATTAATGCCTGTGACTGCAACTTACCATGCTTCGAGGACCAAGAGTTTTTCCCCTTAGTGCAACCAATATTGGAGTTGTTCCCCAAATTGTTGGAGCAAAGTGACTTAATGAATGATGAATTACCAGATAAAGTGTTAAAAAATAGAATTTTGAGGGTTGAAAAAAGAACCTTGAGAAAAATAAAATCGGTTCCGCGTGCAAGTCATACTTACTTGCATATATCGAATGTTTGCTAACCAGCACCAAAATCTAATTACCAAGGTCCTTTTATGTGATAACACTATGAAAAGTAAGCAAGAGGTATGGGCTGTTGTGATCCTATATGGAAATTTAAAGCTTGTGTTTAAAAAAGCAGATGTAAAAAAATGATGACAAATTTTATTCTAAGTTTTTAACTTAATTATTTATTATTTAAGTAATGTCAATTTTTTTTATTTTTTATGACTGATGACAATTGTATAGTTTTATTAAATTTACAAACTTATGAATTAGTACAAAAAATAATCCAACAGATGATGGATCTGTTGCAACAGATGTCACATCTATTATAAAATATCAAAGAGGTCTTCCTACAGGTTTAAATTGTTCCAATAGATAGACTATCTGTAGCAATAGTAATATTTTTTCAATTAGTTCCAACAGATGAACCATCTGTTGCAACAAATAGTATATCTGTTGGAACCATTCAAACCTGTAGGAAGACCTATTTGATAGTTTTCAACAGATGTTACATCTATTGTAACAGATCAATTTTCTGTTGTAATATTTGAATTGAATTTTCCAGTTTAATTAATAAAATTCATAGACAAAATAAAATAAATCAAAGTCTTCACAAATTACATTAAATTAAATAATTCAACAAATAAATGAAATTTAAAAAATTATTATGAATTTGATAGACTTAATCTATAAAGATCTACTCAATATTGACAAATTGTTCTTCATCTGGTGCTATAAAATTCATCTTTGGTTATTGTGGATCATTAGTGTCACTTATCTAAGGTTTCTGAGTCTTAGCTTCTCCTTATTTCCATAAAAGAGTAGTATATATTTTATGGAGTAATCCGATATCATGTCCATCATTTGGAACTTGTAATCCATTGCTTAAATACTCAGTGTAAGCAGCAACAAAAAGAAGGCAATCCCTGCATTTGTAAAAATCAGATAATACATATCTTGTAATTAATATAAGAGTTGTGAAATTTATCAAATGAAACTAGATCATGATACTTACAGGCTACCACAGGATAGTTGAGACATTCCTTCAATATATTGTACATCAAATGGATTACCTATTTTTTGTTATGCTTCAATCATTGATCAATTAGTATGAATCCTTTGGTCCAAAAAGTCACTTATATTGTAACCCCGAGAAATTTATCGTTGAAATTTTATGCGTAAACGTGTTGGGTTCTATATTCTAGAATGAATTATAAATTTTTTCATGCAGAATGCCTTAGATTTTGACCCACCATTGCGTATAGTATCAAATAAGCTTTCCAGCTATATGTGGATCATCCAAAACGGACACCCGAGCGATGAGTTATGAACATTCTAATTGAACTATGAATAGTAGTGAGCAGTAAAACGTGCAGGAAAAAGTACTGAGGCCTGGCGTATTTTTGCTCCAACTTTAAATGATCATAACTCCTTGTACATAATGATCTGGGTGGTCTACTACATATCAACGGAAATTTCTACGAGTCCTCTTTTCAATGAAATTAGTTTCATCCAATTTGTCTAGCGGAGCAAAAAGTTATGGTCGATCTACTTCATCCTATCAAAAGCGAATTTTTAGGTTAACTTCAAATGATCATAACTCCTCGTACATAATGATCTGGGTGAGATACTATAAATCAACGAAAATATATGAGAGTCCTCTTTCTAATGAAATTAGTTTTATCCAATTTGGATATCGAAGTAAAACGTTATGGTTGATCTACTTCAGACTATCAAAATAGTCCACCAAAGGACAGATTCAAGAATTATTTAATTTTTAGGGGCATTTTGGTCATTTTCCCTCACCCAAAATCCATTCAAACCCTATATTAAAGCCTATTAGAAGCATTATATATTATATTTCATCAAATTCCCTCAAAAAGAAAACCCTAAGCTCCTACATCCAACTTCAAGAACCTCCAAAGTTCACCATTAATTCTACAAATTTATTCAAGATTCCAAGTTCCTAGTTCAAGAACTTCAAGAACCTCCAAAGTTCACCATTAATTCTATAAATTTATTCAAGATTCCAAGTTCCTAGTTCAATAACTCCAAGAACCATCATTCAAAGGCACGATTAACATCTTAAAAATGAGTATCGATCTAAAGTTCATCATTCAAGGTATGTGGGGTTTTTCAACAAGAACTCTTTTTCGTTCTTGTGCCCAAAAGTAATTTTCTTTACAAAGGCATGATTTTTATTTGATTTTTATGAATTTGAAGCATGAACCCATATCTTATGATGATTTTTATGAAATCTTGATGTTTATGATTTTGAAAGATGAATTTACATGTGTGGAGATATAAAGCATGAATCTTGAATGATATTTATCATGATTTTGATATTTGGGTCGTGAATCCCCATTGAAAATTGTGTTTTTTGAGAAAATGTATGTTATAAGCACGTTGATGCTGAATATTTAAGATATTTTGAATGATTTGACTTATTTGTTTCAATGGAGTTGTTTTGAACTCGAGTGAGAAAGAAATCCACAACGTGGTTGATTTTGATAGATGGGAAGCGTGATGGCTCCCGATGTATATTTATATATTACTAAAATTGTTTTATTGTGGATTGTCTTTGAAATAATCTGAGCTAAGTCTGGGAGAAATCTTTAGCACTGAGTGGGAGGTATAAAGCAACCTCATTTCCCTAGAACTACGTGCCCCGTCGGAGTAAGCCTGAGGCTGATTTATATAGTGATCACTAGTTTATGTGAATTTGATATCGATAGTCCTACTCCGATGACAAGGATAGGACGACTCTCCCCAATGTGGGTTGGACGTTGGACTCCATGTGGCTCATATGGTTTATGTCGGTTATAGGATCTCCCACTGTGTGTGTCTTTCCTTGTATCTATAGTGAATGTTGAAGTGATTTGAAAGTGGAATTGTGAAAGTTATTCTTTCGAAAGATTTAAATGATATTTACATTATGAGAATTGATATTCTGGATGAACTGAAAGTGATTGACAAATTATATAATGACTAACATGTATTATTGTACTTATTTCATCCTCTTATGATTATGATGATTTTATTTGGGCTATGTGAGTCTTTCATATATCCTGCATATTTCTTATAAATATTTATGATGATGAGGTTTATAAAACTGCATACACCCCCATATACTCAGTTCCTTTCCATGGTACTGACCCACATCTTCGGATGTGGGCTATATTTTCTCAGAATGTAGGTTCAGGTGCTCAGTTCTAGGTTCGACAGTGATTCTTCGAGCATGCTGTTCTACATCCTCTGTTGTGGTGAGTCCTCATGTTCTGAGGACGTGATGTATGATGTTGGTTTCACGGAATTATTTATATTTGATAACTGAGTATGAGTTAGTTGGGGCATGTCCAAATGGCTCACTGGTTTTATTGATTTTCTTAGAGGCTTGTCATACTAGTATAGATGTTGGGAGTTGACTAATAAGTCGTATTTTGTTATCTTTCTAAAATTCTTTTATTCTTGGATGATGATTGCTCTGTTGATATTTGAGGGTTATTTATAGAAACCCCATTGATTCATGTTGAACTGAATGAAAATGGCTCAAAGGGTTAGCTTAGGGCTACTCATAGCCTCAAGCACCGTGTGACGCTCCGGGACCCATTTTTGAGGCGTTACAAACTTGGTATCAGAGCCAGGTTTTAAGGTGTCCTAGGGAGTCTGACAAGCCACACTAAGTAGAGTCTTGATCATCGGTGTGTAGCGCACCACCTCTATGAGCAAGAGGCTACACGATATTTTAGGAAAAAGTGAGATTCTTTCTTTCAGAAGTCTATCGTACTTAAAGTGTCTCTCTCTACTATTGATTCATGCTCTCCTCTTTTAGAAATATGCTTCTACGTCGAGTGACAAGAAATAATAATGGTTAGTAACCTCAACCCTCTGACCCATTGAATAAAAATGTGTTTGATATTGAATTTCAGGCAGCCTTTTAGATGTTGGCCTAAGCTATTACTGCAAATGTTTAGGCCAACCCAGCCTCGGCTCCACAGCAGTAAGGAGGTAATTCAGCTGCTGCCAGGATCCATGAATTCATACGGATGAATCCACCAAAATTCTATGGGTCCAAGTCTGATAAGGATCCACGGTTGTTTTTAGAGGAGGTGCCGAAGATTACTCAGGTGATGCATGTATCTGAGGAACATAGTGTGGAGTTGGCTGCATATAGGTTGAAAGACCTTGCTTATGACTTGGTTGTTGCTTGGAGGAAAGGTAGAGATGAGAGAGTTGTCCCTATAACTTAGCAAGAGTTCCAGAATGCATTCCTGGATAAGTTTTTCCCTTTGGAGATGAGGGAGGCGAAAGTGGAAGAGTTTATGAACCTGTGATAGGGCTCTATGACTATCAGGGAGTACTATCTAAAGTTCAATTAGTTGGCCAAGTAGGCTCCTGACTTAGTGGCTGATAATCGGGCTAGTATGAGTAAGTTTGTGACTGGAGTGCCTAGTTATGTGGTTAAGGAGTGTAGGTCTGCTATGCAAAATAGTGAGATAAATCTTTCTAGGCTGATGACTCATG
The DNA here is from genome assembly GCF_002878395.1 of Capsicum annuum. Lineage (NCBI taxonomy): Eukaryota > Viridiplantae > Streptophyta > Magnoliopsida > Solanales > Solanaceae > Capsicum > Capsicum annuum. The sequence goes on along the minus strand of NC_061116.1, from coordinate 102,697,847 downwards.
CCCAATAGATTGAGGCAGACAAGATTAAGGAGAGAGATAGAATGAGAGGGAATAAGAGAGCTAGGTCCGAGCAGCACAGACAGGGTCAGACTAGATCGCAGGGAGGGAGTCGCCCTCAGTATCAAGATCATTTATCTATGCCAGCACCATTATCTACTAGTGCTCCCGTGCCTAGGGGTAGGTAGGAGAAAGGTAGCAGGTCATATGCATCCAGGTCCCAGTACAGTGTTGGCAGTAAGCCAAATCGTCCTCTATGTCCTATGTGTGGTAGGGCTGATTCGGGTGAGTGTTGGGGTGAGAAGAGGGGTTATTTCCGGTGTTATGACATGGGTCACAGAGTTAGAGATTGTCCACAGGATAGACAAGGGCGTCGTGACTATCACTTTCAGACCCAGACTCAGACTGTTAGTGCTCCAATTCCAGCAACTCGCCCAGCCCCAGCTCAGGGCACCTCTTCTAGCAATGCTGGCGGGCAACGCCAGAATAGATTCTATATTTTACCGTCCCTCTAGGAATAAGAGGACTCTCCCGATGTTGTTACTGGTATGCTTCTTATATATCAGTTTGATGTGTATGCTTTGTTGGATCCTGGATCCAGTTTCTCATATGTTACACCTTTGATTGCTGTGAATTTTGAAATGAGTCCTGAGATTATTCCTGAGCCTATCCTAGTTTCTACCCTAGTGGGTGATTTGATTGTTGCCCAGAAAGTGTATAAAAAGTGTCCTATTACCGTTCTTCATAGAGTCTTGTTAGCTGATCTGATTGAGTTAAACATGGTAGATTTTGATATGATTTCGGGTATAGACTGGCTATATTCTTCTTATGCCTCTATTGATTGTTTGACCTGAGTGGTCAAGTTTTAGTTTTGGGATGCATCCATGTTTGAGTGGTCTGGGAATTCTGTGTCACCCAAGAGTCATTTTATCTCTTACCTCAAAGCTAGAAAGCTTATTTCCAAGGGGTGTATTTACTATTTGGTTAGAGTCTGAAACTCCAACTCCCCAGTCTGTTAACATTGTCAATGAGTTTTCTAATGTCTTTTTGGATGATCTCCCAAGGATACCTCTTGATAGAGAGATAGAGTTTGAGATTGATCTTCTTCTCGATACGCAGCCCATTTCTATTCCTCCTTACCGTATGGCCCCTGCAGAACTTAAAGAGTTGAAAGAGCAACTCAAAGATCTACTAAATAAGGGTTTTATAAGGCCCAGTGTTTCTCCTTGGGGTGCTCCTGTGTTGTTTGTGAGAAAAAAAGATGGTTCTTAGCGTATGTGCATTGATTACCGCCAACTGAATAAAGTCACCATAAAAAATAAGTACCCTCTTTCGAGAATAAATGATTTGTTTGACCAATTGCATGGTATAAGTTATTTCTCAAAGATAGACCTTCATTTCGGTTATCATCAACTCAAAGTTAGGGAGTGTGACATCCTAAAAACCATTTTCTGAACTTGTTATGGCCATTTTGACTTTCTTGTTATGTCTTTCGGGTTAACTAATGCCCCAGCAGCTTTTATGGACCTCATGAATTGAGTGTTCAGACTATATCTGGATATGTTTATCATAATGTTCATCGATGATATACTGGTGTATTCCCGTAGTGAGGATGAATATTTTGATCATCTCCGAACTGTCTTACAAACCCTTAGAGATCACAAGTTGTTTACCAAGTTCAGTAAGTGTGAGTTTTGGCTAAGTTCAGTTGCTTTTCTGGGTCATATCATTTCTTTCGAGGGTATTAGAGTTGATCCCCAAAAGACTGAAGCTATTAAAAATTGGCCTAGACCTATTTCTCCGACTGATATCTGAAGTTTCTTGGGTTTAGCTGGCTATTACTGCTGTTTTGTTGAGGGTTTCTCCTCTATAGCATGTCCTATGACTCAGTTTACCCAAAATAAAGTGAAGTTCTTGTGGTTCGAATCTTGTGAAAAGAGTTTTCAGGAGTTGAAGACTCGACTCACTTCAGCCCCTATTTTGACTTTACCTGATGGTGTTGATGGTTTTGCGGTGTACTGTGATGCTTTGAGAGTTGGGTTGGGTTGGGTTGCGTATTGATGCAGAAGGGTAAGGTGATAGCTTATGCTTCTAGATAGTTGAAAACCCATGAGAAAAATTACCCCACCCATGACCTTGAGTTGGCTGCTGTTGTGTTTGCTTTGAAAATTTGGAGACACTATTTTGTATGGTGTCCATGTTGATATTTTCACTGATCATAAGAGTCTGCAGTATGTGTTTACCCAGAGAGAATTGAATCTTAGGCAGAGACGATGGTTAGAATTGTTAAAGAACTATGATATGAGTGTGTTGTACCATCCGGGCAAGGCCAATGTTATGGCGGATACCCTAAGTAGATTGTCCATGGGTAGTATTTTGCATGTGGTAGAAGGTAAGAAAGAGTTGGCTCGTGATGTACATCGTTTGGCTAGATTGAGGGTTAGGTTGTTTAACTCTGCTGAAGGTAGTATAGGGGTTCAGAGTAATTCTGAATCCTCCTTGGTTTCGAAAGTGAAGGAAAAGCAATACTTTGATGCTAGTTTGGTCAGACTGAAGGAGTCAGTCAAGGACCAAAAAGTAGAGGTTTTCTCCCAAGGGGGAGATAGTGTGTTGAGATTGCAGGGTAGATTATGTGTCCCGAATATTGATGATCTAAGATAGAGGATTATGGCTGAAGCGCACGGGGCGTGATATTCTATTCATCCTGGTGCCACTAAGATGTACCGAGACTTGCGGGAAATCTATTGGTGGAGTGGCAGGAAGAAAGATATAGCAGCGTTTGTAGCTAAGTGTGCAACATGCCAACAGGTTAAGGTTGAACACCAAAGACCTGGTGGTATGATGCAAGAGTTTAGTATTCCCACCTGGAAGTGGGAAGAGATAAATATGGACTTCGTGATTGGTTTACCTCCTTCCTGATACCATTATGATTCCATTTGGGTTGTGGTTGATAGGTTGACTAAGTCTGCTCATTTCTTGCCTGTTCATACTTCATATACTGCTGAGGATTACGCTAGATTGTATATCCGAGAGCTAGTCAGACTGCATGGAGTTCCCTTGTCTATCATTTTGTATAGGGGTACTCAGTTCAATTCGCAATTTTGGAAAGCTTTTCAGAAGGTTCTTGGTACCCAAGAGCTTTTGAGTTCTACATTTCAACCGCAGATCGATGGTCTGGCTGAGCGGACCATCTAGACCTTAGATGATATGTTAAGAGCTTGTACACTTGACTTTAAGGGAATTTGGGATAATCACTTACCGTTGATAGAGTTTGCTTATAATAACAGTTTCCACTCTAGTATTGGCATGGCTCCATTTGAAGCCTTATATGAGAGGAAGTGTAGATCACCCATAATTTGGTTCGAGGTAGGTGAAGCGGCTGTGAGTGGTCCTGATTCGGTATTTGAGGCTATGGAAATAGTTAAGTTGATTAGGGAAAGGTTGAAAACTGCGCAGAGTCGTCAGAAGTCATATGCGGATGTTAGAAGGAGAGACCTTGAGTTTGAAGTTGGTGACCTAGTGTATCGGAAAATTTTACCCATGAAGAGGGCGAAGAGATTTGGAAAGAAGGGGAAGCTTAGTCTCTGTTATGTTGGTCCTTACAAAATTCTTAGCCGTGTTGGTATGGTAGCTTATGAGGTCGAGTTGCCTTCGTTGTCCTCTGTTCATCTAATATTCCATGTCTTCGTGCTTAGAAAGCATATTAGCGATGTTGTGGTAGTGGATTCCTCTGTGAGTACTGACATTCAAGAAAATCTTTCTTTTGATGAGATTCCTGTTGAGATTCTTGATTTCAGTGTCCGAAGACTAAGGAACAAAGAAGTTCCCTTGGTCAAGGTGTTGTGGCGAAACCAATCTGTTGAGGGTGCAACTTGGGAAGCTGAGGCGGATATGTGATCCAAGTACCCGCACCTAATTTCCGCGAACTCCGATCAAGCCAAAGGTACCGTTCTTTACTAAATGATGCACTTTTGATAAAAGTTGCAGCAGTTCAGCTATCATTTATTATGTGTTCAGCTGTAGTTTTTTGAATTTATGCATTCTATGTTGCATTTGGAGTGAGAAATGATGTGGTGATGAGTCTAATGAATGGTTTCAGTTGTATTTTGTTTTCCCTATCTAATCTTCTCATGTCTAGCATCATTCGAGGACGAATGTTTCCAAAGGGTGGTGATATAATACCCCGGAAAATTTTTCGTTGAAATTTTGTGCGTAAACGTGTTGGGTTCTATCTTCTAGAATGAATTATAAATTTTTCCATGTGGAATGTCTTAGATTATGACCCACCATTGCATATAGTATCGAATAAGCTTTCCAAATATATGTGGATCATCCAAAACGGACACCCGAGCGACGAGTTATGAACATTCCAATCGAATCATGAATAGTAGTGAACAGTAAAACGTGCAGAAAAAAGTACTGAGGCCTGGCATATTTTTGCTCCAACTTTAAATGATCATAACTCCTTGTACATAATGATCTGGCCAATATACTATATATCAACGGAAAGCTCTGCGAGTCCTCTTTCCAATGAAATTGGTTTCATCCAATCTTTATATCGGAGAAAAAAGTTATGGTCGATCTACTTCAGTCTATCAAAAGCAAATTTTTGGGTTAATTTCAAATGATCATAACTCCTCATATAAAATGATCTGGGTGAGATACTACATATCAACGGTTTGACCTTTTTGTCTTAATGGAGTTGTTTTGAACTCGAGTGTGAAAGAAATCCACAACGTGGCTGATTTTGATAGATAGGAAGCATGATGGATCCCGATGTATATTTATATATTACTAAAATTGTTTTGTTGTGGATTGTCTTTGAAATGATCTGAGCTAAGTCCGGGAGAAATCTTTAGCACCGAGTGAGAGGTATAAATCAACCTTACTTCCCTAGAACTACGTGCCCCCATAGGAGTAAGCCTGAGACTGATTTATATAGTGATCACTAGTTTGTATGAATTTGATATCGATAGTCCTACTCCGATGACAAGGATAGGACGGCTCTCTCCAACATGGGTTGGACGTTGGACTCCATATGGCTCACATGGTTTATGTCGGTTATAGGATCTCCTAGTGTGTGTGTGTTTCCTTGTGTCTATGGTGAATGGTGAAGTGATTTGAAAGTTGAATTGTGAAAGTTATTCTTTCAAAAGATTTAAATGATATTTACATTATGAGAATTGATATTCTGGATGAACTGAAAGTGATTGACAAATTATATGATGACTTACATATGTTATTGTACTTATTTCATCCTCTCATGATTATGATGATTTTTTTCGGGCTATGTGAGTCTTTCATATACCCTGCATATTTCTTATAAATATTTATGATGATGATGTTTATAAAACTGCATACACCCCCACATACTCAATTCTTTTCCATGGTTCTGATCCACATCTTCGGATGTGGGCTGCATTTTCTCGAAATGTAGATTCAGGTGCTCAGTTCCAGGTTCGGGCATGTTGTTCTACATCCTCTATTATGGTGAGTCCTCATGTTCTGAGGACGTGATGTCTGATGTTGGTTTCACGAAATTGTGTACATTTGATAACTGAGTATGAGTCAGTTGGGGCATGTCTAAATGGCTCGCTGGTTTTATTGATTTTATTAGAGGCTTGTCATACTAGTATAGATGTTGGGAGTTGACTAATAAGTCGTATTTTGTTATCTTTTTGAAATTCTTTTATTCTTGGATGATGATTACTCTGTTGATATTTGAGGGTTATTTATGGAAACCCCGTTGATTCTTGTTGAACTGAATGAAAATGGATCAAAGGGTTAGCTTGGGGCTATTCGTATCCTCAAGCACCGTGTGACGCTCCGTGACCCATTTTTGGGGCGTTACATATATCAAGGTAAGTAGGCAATGTTTTGGCCAGCTTTGGTATCTCAGACGATGGTCCAGAATGTCTCCTTCGCAATATCGAGTCATAAACTTGGATGAGCCTCTCTTTTAGAACAACAACAGCCAACACGTAATGGAAATCATCACCACAATTGATTGGGATGTACACTTCATCGATCAAGATCCAAGGTAAGACAACTAGAATGCTAAAACCTTGGATGATGTTGATTGAACATTCCTCATTTCGGGGAACTTCCAACTATTGTTGACAAATATCGTAGGCCTTATGATGTAAACTTTGAACAAATAGTTGTCTATCGCGTATCTATATTGTTGTTGTGTTAGAAACTTGGCCTTATTTTGGAGGTAGTAAAAAATGACATTGATGTGCTGCACATTTTAGATTACGTAGTAAAAAAATTAATAAACAGATACAGTTAAATATAGTGTTAATGGTAAGATATATATATATATATATATAGGGCATTCAAACCTCATCATTCCAGCAAGTTTTGGGCTGTGACATCAAATAGAACCAATTCTTCATATTGGGATGTGCAACAACAAAGTCTAACATATCAAAATAAAAACCCAATTGGTTCACTTTGTAGTGTTCGTCTTTTTTGTATGATTTATATGTGTTAATATCGTGTTTTTACAGCAAGAATTATATAAATTAATATTTTTTTAAATGATTTATGTACCTGTTAGCATGAAGCTTATTTAACAGCCAATCAACAATCCATCCTAAATAGTCGTTGATTAACTCTGTTAGATTTTTAGAGCCTCGTCCAAGATGTTGAACCCTTAAAATTGATAATTCTTAATTTTTTCTGGACTGACATGCTCACTTTTTCTTCCTCTTAGGAAGCAGTTGATGGATTATTAACTGTAGTATGTTGTTCTGTAGTAGCTTCTACTGTGACATCCACCTGGAAATCCAAAACTGTCAGTGCTGATCATAGAGATAAAAAAAAAAAAAGATAACTCAGCAGTTAAAGGAAATCAAACAGGCCTTCCTACTGTTTTAATTTGTCCTAACAGATGACCCACCTGTTATAAAATATAGGTCATCTATTGGGACAAATTAAAATAGAAGGACTCAAATGACAATTTCCAACACACGACCCATCTGTTGAAACAGATGACTTATCTATTTAAACAAATGACTCATCTATAGGAACAAACTAAAACGAAAAGTCTTGATGTAATTTTTCCCAAAAAATTACCCATATGTTACAACATATGGGTCATCTACTAAGACAAATTAAAACAGTTGGAAACCTAATTGATTTCCTCCAACAGATGAGACATACGTTGCAACATATAATGCATCTGATGCAACAGGTTAGTCCTATGTTGGAACAGATATCTATATTTGTTTGATAATTTTAAACAGATGTGTCATCTTTTGAAATAGATATGTACTCTATTTTTTATTGAAACATATGATAAATATTCACCTTCTTCAGCTCATGCTGCTCTTATGTGGACCTTGTACATTTCTCAAAAGTACAAGACAAAGGCAGAGGAGTCCCAATTTTGCTTTTTTGATGCTTGATAATGCCTTGGAAATTTCTTCTTTATCCTTTTAGCCGCCTTAATCTCTAATGGAGTGTATGGATATGAAATCCTCTTTGATGGAATGACAACCCTCTTAGATGTCAGTTCCTTTACAGAAGTAGATAATGTATTAATAGCATTAATCACTCCATCATGTTTTGCCTTGCAGTTTTTACATTTGCAAGCAGAACATTTGCTGGGAGGGGCAAAATCTATAAAACCATTATGATCATAATCATAATAGTTTTTTGTTTACAAAAACTATAAGAGGAACATTATTAGCCCCAACAACATCACTACTACAACTATCACTACTACCACTAACAGCTCCATCACCACTAACACCATCAATAACAACAAGCTCACCCTCTAAAATTATTTTTCTTATGATGGTTGTTGCTGCAAACAATTCCTTTTTTATTCTATCAATGAACTTAGGGTTCAATAAAGTTTGCACAAATTGTAAATTAAGAAAAATAGCATCTTTAACTCTCGATAGGTTGAAACAAGCCACAGATGCACAATCTAAAATAAATTAATACATATATTAGAATAAGGATTAAATCATTTTTAAAAAATTATTAATTAAAATAAAAACTTAATTAGAATTAGACTTACTGCTTCCTTTGAGGGTTTGAAGCGATCAAGAAATTTTACTTTTTTATCAGTTTTAACCGACAACCATATCAAAATTTTTGGACATAAAACTTCTTCCTGGTAGTTCACTTGTTGTCTTAAATAAGGAATGACTTCAAATTCCCAAGCCTATTAAATAAAGCCAATAAATTAAAAATACTATTCAATAAAAATAAATGAATCATAATAAAAGAAATATTTACTATGAAAGCCCATGAAAAGACATATAAGTTGACTGTCTTTGGTGTTAATGAAGTCAACAAATATTTGACTGATATTTTTGAAGCTTTCATAACCCCAAGGATAGCTGTTAAATTCCTCAAGATCCTTATAGAGCTTTATTAAACTAAGTGATGTATTGTTGTTAATGTCTTTCGCTCAAAGAATATTACGTAAAAACCAAACCAAGCACAGTGATTGCTTGTGCTTTCTTGAAATTCTTTAACATTTCAATGCTTCTATCAAATTTTTATTTTTGAAGCTTGGACCAACAAGGAACAACAAGTCATCACCATCACGTGACTTACCTTTGACTTTTTTGGTGTGTGGGGTATATTTTTAGGGTTAGAATAGGTATAGGTTGAGAAGGAAAATAACATTTTAGTCCAATAACTATGGTAAACTCATTCCAGCTAAAACAAACAGACATGTCACAATAATTTATCCACACCTCATCCATCTTATCTTTATCTTCATACATAAAACTACACTTCAGAAGATCATGTACCATGGTCATTTAGAAATGAGCATTATTGTCATCCAACAAATCAAGATATTGCCCAAAGCAGCTGTCCCTGAAATAAGCATCCAATTTTTGGTCTTAAAGTATTTTTCTGAAAGTATCAAAAGATTTTCCCATGGTTGACTTAACCACAAAATCACCACTTAAATCTATGGCACCATCGCACTGCATTCTCATAGGATAACTATCAATGCTGAAGGTTTTGATCAACTCTTCAGTGGAAGAGCTATTAGCATTTGGATTATCTCTTTTTAAATATTCCTCAACCCCATGTTCATTATCTTCTACTTCTGATTAAGATATCGCTTGTAAAGAAAGCTCATAGAGGGGTGGATATAGCCTAATCTGCTTCACTTATTCCTTTACTTGGACTTGATTCAGGTTTTTTAGGAGCCATATTATCTAAAAATAACAGAAAAATAAAAAAGATTATAATTGATTAATGCATCATTAAAAAAGAATAGCAGTAGACCTGATAAGTACAACACAGTAAAATAACAGTTCCAACAAATCACTCATCTGTTGCAACAGGTGAGTTATCTATTGCAATATATAACTAACATATTGCAACGGATGAGTAATCTGTTGGAAACAATAAAAACAGTTTCAACACTGTTGTGAATTCTTCCAACAGATCACTTATTTAATGAAATAGAACAGATCAGTCATCTGTTGCAACATATGAGTGATCTGTTAGAACAGTGATTAACTGTCAATATTATTTAGATTTATTTTAACAGAAGGGTCATTTATCGCAACTGATGAATGATCTGTTGGAAGAAATCAAAGTCTTGGACATGTCGTCTTGGTGGAATAGTTGATAGGATTTAATTTAATAAATGGCTAATTTGTTGCATCAGATGGTTAATCTATTGCATCAGATGATTAATCTATTACAGAAAAAAATTAGTAGCAAAATTTTCTTCAGTAGAACAACAACAATATCACTATTTAATATCAAATACATCATTTTTACCAAGAACGACAACAAATCAACCCAGCAACACCAACACAACATACACACCAAGAACATCAACAGTGATCGAAAATACCAACATTGTTGTTTTGTTTGTATAAATACAAACAATAAAAATCAAACTTCAAAAAATACAACAAACACCAATAAATTAAATCAACAGTTCAACAACATGAACTACAAAAACAACAAAAAATTATATTTCACTTTGGAAAGAGAAAAGAAGAAATACCACAAATTAGGATTTTCTTCAGTCCTATTTCAAATTTAGAAAATAAATATTAAAATTGTTAACCAATACTAGAAGAGAAGTTGGCTCAAGTCTACCTTTTTATTCATAACTAAAAAGCCCTAATTTTTTACTTGTGAAAGAAGAAAATGAACGATAAAGAAGTCGAAGTTGTTGTCATCGGAGAGAAATGTTGTCACGTTGATTAATGGTTAAAAGTCGAAAAGGAACTCGAAGCCCAACTATTTGTCGCCGGAGGTTGAAGTCATCGTGGATTGAAAGGAGAAATATGCAGAACTATTGGTTGGGAGAATTTGGAGAGAAACTATCGAGAGAAAGAGGAGAGACGGTCGATTTGGAAAGAAGAGGGATGTGGGTTGATTTATATTTTTAAAAAGATTAGAAAATTTTGAAAATATTAATCAAGTTCACAATTAACTTAATCAAGTTTCCTAATTATGTTTGACCCTTTAAGTTGGTCAATATCACTAATACTACATTCAAGACTTAAAAGACACCTTTTCTTCAATTTTCTATAGTAACTCAACCAACCCCCCCCCCACCCTCTACCACCACACACATAGAGACAAAAGAAAAAATAACTAAAATTAAGAATTTCTATCCGGATCAAATGCCAACAACAGTGGATCTCTCTTCGATTGACATTGCTTGATCATCCTTACATTTACTCAACAACTTGACATTGTCATCTTAATGCCTCCAGCAAAATACGCTGGTGAATAACATAATTTTAGTTAGTTGCCTTTCTCAATCTTCTTATTTGATTAGAATTTTGGAGTTCAAACTATTTCGAGCAATTCTTTCCAAAATTAGTTATGGGTCCCAACAATATTATTCAAGCTTGAATCTAGTTCTTTAGTTGCATCGTCCTCTTTTTTTCTCTTGAAATATTTACAATGATTGATTTTTTAGTTTTCTGTACAAAAATATCATTAAAGACTAATGAAACTTGATTTAATTTTTTTTTAATTGTATAATTATGGTTTGTGTTGATTGGGTGATATTGTGATTTAGTGGAAACATCTTGTGTCGTCTTGTATATTATTTTTAGATGTGTTCTGAAGATAATTTCAAACATTTTGTGTCGTCTTGCATATTATTATACTATATATCTGCTTTTTTACTTTGAATATTTTTGTGTCTTATATATATGTATATTGTGTATATTAATGAAACAATGTGTGTAATATCTATATCTATAATATATAATGTATATCTATCTATAATTTATATCTATATCTATATCTATATTTATATATATGTCTATATCTATATCTATAATATATATTTCTAAAAAAAATTTATTAAATTCTAAGGCCTGAGCATCACTCTCAGACCTTATCGTTAATCACAAGAAGCTGTACATAGAGGGGGCATAAAACCTGACCTTCAATCTGTGGCTACAAATAAAATGCAAACTACAGTAAATGAAATGTACAAAGAATATTTGTCTATCTCTATGATATACTAAGATTGCTCTAAGGTGGCTTATGTGACCTGTTCAACTTTCTTCTTCTAAAACTTGGCATGCCCACTTTGTCTAGCTAAAAAAATAGACTGCTACCTCTGAGAACAGCTGACAGCAATGGAAATATTACTGAGGTTGATCTGACAGATGACTGACTTTGGATAAGGCATCATCTACAAAGTTGGATTCCCTATAAATATGTCTGCAGATGCATAATTAAAATTGTGCAATAACTATAAGCAAGGACTCAATTAGAGGTTGTAGTAGCCATGGGATTGGTATCTGCTCTCTTATACACCTGACGAAGAGTTCAGAGTCCACCTCCAGTATAACCTGTAGAATGTTATTCCTCAGACACCAAGATAATCCCTAGATAGTAGCCCTCACTTCTACTTGATTATTGGTCCCCTGGCCCAAAGGTGTATCATAGGCATAAATGAGATCACCATTGTGATCTCTAATGACCCTCCCCCTCTGCTCCAATCTTTCCACGATTAGTGAGAGTACTGCCATCAGAATTTAACTTGATTATACTAGCTGGTGATTTAGACCAAAACATAATTATTACTTTTTTCTCTTGTCTTCATTTCTCAACATATGCCATCAGGTAGGACCATCCAGTAGGCCAGGGAATGTATGGGAAGGCAGTGTATAATAGGTGATGGATGCCCTTATAGATGAGAAATTTAACTTTGGCCAGTTGAGGTTGTTTTTCACCATGCTTGACAGCACATCTATTTTTCCACAAATTCCAGCAGTTAATAATGGGAAAAGCATGTATCAACAACTTATAAGCACTACTATTGGCCTTAGAAATCCACCACTTCAGCAGCAAATTTTTTAGTGTTGTGTCATGAATCATACCCAAAGAGAAAGAGAAATAATGCCAAATATGCTTAGAAAAGGGTCCATTAACAAAGGTATGTAGGATGGTGTACCATCCAGAACTATCCAGAATCATAACAATAACCACAGGTAGCAGGAGCAATATCAAATTGGGTGAGTCTGTCATTTGTAGACAATTTTCTTCTCAGAACTCTCCAAAGAAGGAAGGAGCATTTAATAGGGATCAACCTAAGGTGTAAGTATTCATCATGTTTTTGTCTCTGTGCTCTCTATTTAGTCCCTAGGAAGAAGAACAACTAAATTCTCCACTTGCATTCAATGTCCAAATTGAAAGATCAGCAGCTCCCTCTTTGAAATTAAATGAGACCTTAAGGACAAGTTGTAGCAGTTGTGGGGGATGATTTGTGGTTAATTTTTTCACATTCCATGCACCCTCAACTATGCATGCTACAAACTTAACATTGTTTGATCTAATACCATCAGCTCTGTAGTTATGTAAAGGTCCCAGACCAGACCAATTATCCCACCAAAAGAAGCATGTACCTTGTTTAATTCTCCAGAATATATGATATTTATCATCCTTCTTGTTTTTTATCATGGCCTTCCATATTAGTGATTGCCCATTGTAGCCTTTCCTATCTATATCATTAACTTTCTGACTGTATTTGGCTAGTAAAAAGTTTTCCTAAAGAGTGTTTCTGGTCTTGAAGATCCACCATTACTTCAACTGTAGAGATCTACATATGGAAGTAATGTTCCTAACACCAATTCCTCCCTCATTAGTAGGAAAGCAAAGATTTCTCCAAGATGCCCAATGATACTTTTTCTTGTTGTCTTTCCATCCCCAGAAAAAATCAGCAAACAGGTTCACAAAGTTTTTTTACAATAGTCTTGGGGGGTATGCATGTTGAAAGGATATGGATCGGAATTCATTGTAGTACATATTTCACCAAGATAGATTTACCACCATAACTAAGCAATCTGGAGTGCCAACCTGATATTCTGGAAGCAGCTTTACTGACCAACCCAGCATAATGACTAATTCTTTGTCTACCAATATAGATTGGGCATCCAAGGTATGTAATGGGGCTGTGATTCTGTTGAAAACCAGTTTCATTTTTAACCCTTGTAACGGTGGAGGGAAAAGCTTGATCTGGTAATAGAAAGTAACTCTTGTCCTTTCTGATCATTTGGCTTGATACCACTTCATAAAGTGCCCGAGTACTTATAAGTAATCTCGGGGTTTGTCTTCTGCCAGTAGTGAATATGATTATTTCATCAGCAAAATTGAGATGTTTAATCTGAGGGTCATGTCTTGCCATATGAAAACCATAGTACTAAGGATGATGATGCAGTGTGTTTAGAGCTCTTGATAAAATTTCAGCACCAAGAATGAATAGAGTAGGGGAGAGAGGGTTACCTTGCTTCAATCCCATGGTATAGTTGAAGAAACCATGTCTGTTACCATTCACCAGCACAGAGTACCAGTTGTTTGATAGAATCCTTTAAATTATATCAATAATTGTCTTGCCAAATCCAAATCTCCTCAGAACAAGGCAAGTATAAGATCAAGACACCCTGTCATAGGCCTTGGCCATGTCAAGTTTAATAACCACGTTTCCACCTACCACTAGTTTCTTAATTCCACTGATGATCTCCTTAGAAAGCATAAAGTTCTCATCTATATTCCTACCTCTTGCAAAGCCAGACTGGTTATCAGATATAACAGAAGGTAGGTTTGGGGCCATTCTGATATAGATGAGTTTAGAAATGACCTTTTTAGTGAAGTTAATCAAGCTAATAAGTCTATATTCAGAGAGTTTGTTGGGGTAAGTAACTTTAAGAAGTAAGACTAGACAGGTGTGAGAGAAATATTTGGGAATAGAATGACCACAGAAGAAAGATATCACCACTTATAGAAGATCCTCCCCTATGATGTGCCAACAATACAGAAAAAACCTCACATTCATACTATCAGGACTAGCTGCTGAGTGAACACTCATTGAAAACACAACTTTCTTCAATTCTTCTTGAGTAGGGAATGCCTGCAGGGTATTATTTTGCTCATCTGATATCAAGTTAGGAATGTTGACCAACATCTCTTCTTGTACATGTTCATCCTTCCCAGTAAATATGTCTTGGAGTGTTTACATGCAGCAACAGCAATATTCTTATCACTTTTAATCCACTCCCCTTCCTTATTTTTTATTTTGTAAATAAATATTCTTCTTCTTCTCACCCTGATAAGAATATAAAAGTATCTCGAATTTACATCTCCAAATTTGAACCAATGCAATTGAGATTTCTATCTTAGTATAGCATTCTCAACCTTGAGGTGTCTGATGTAATCACCCTGCAGCCTATGAAACTCTTGTCTATTCCTATCTGTCTTATTTAGTATCAATTTTTCCTTAGTTTCTTTAACTTTCTCTTCATAATTCTTTACATTAGCATAGGTGTCACCAAATTTTACTTTAGACCAATGACTAAGAGTTGCAGTTAATCTCTTCAACTTCTGTTAAAATCTCCACATAGGTGTACCAGTATAAGGCTTCATCCAACAAGTCTCTACTATGTTTAGAAATGTGGGATTGTCTACCCAGCAATATAGAAATTTGAAGTATTTAATATATGAATCTACCCTATCCTCATCTCCCTGGGTAGAGGGAAATGATTAGAACCTACAGAAGACAGATGAGTAATGGTGGACAATGGCATTTTCTCCAACCATGTATCAGAAACCATTACTCTATCCAATCTTTTCCAAATTCTGAACTGGATGCCTTTAAGATTAGATCATGAGAATTTCGGACCATGAAATCCCAAATCAGTTAGTCCACAAGCTTTAATTACCCCCAAAAATTCAAAACTCTTCCTCATGTCATAAGGGATGCCTCCCAATTTTTCATCAACTTCAGTGATTACATTAAAGTCACCAATAGTGCACCAAGGTAAAGGAGTTGCAGCCAGTTGCACCAGTTTATTCCACAAGGGCCTTCTTAAAGTGTCTCTACACTTAGCATAAACAAATGTCATCAGATAAGTTTGAACTAAAGCACTATACAAAATTGAGTAGTTAATCTATTGCTCTTCATTAGCAATGATGTCACAAGAGACATTTATAGTCCAAAAGACCCAGATTTTTCCATTGGGATTGCAGAGAGCATGCTCTATCTTGAGTTTTCTTTTAACTTTTTCAAGATGTGTATTATTAGAGAAAGGTTTCAGAATTTCTATCAAAGAGATTTGATGAATGGTAAGGAGTTTCTAAAGTATCTCCAGAACACCATGGGTGAATATACCCCTTGCATTCCAAATGAGATATCTAATCATTTGGATGCGTTATGAATATGAGACCTGGTATAAGGCCTGATTGTATGTCCAGTCATGCTAGACATAGTTGGTTTTGTACCCTTCTTAGCTCTGAGTAAAGATCCCCTGGGAGAAAGCCCTCTAATAAATATTTATATTTTTAACCTATAATCTAAAATTTATAATATATTAAAAGTGTGATGACCCTTAAATAAGTGATTTGAACTTTTTACTCTTTATTAAAAGTCCCTTTAATAGACAAAATCATCTTTTCATTAATTTACTCAAATGTAATTTTAATTATATATACATTAATAATATTATATTCTAAATCTAAGAAGTTTAAAAAAAGCAACAAAAAATTTCCCTAAATAGCCATTTGAATCTTAAACTAAAACCAAGAAAATCCTAAAGAAAGTAACCTAAAAATGTTAGACCAAACTCTTTGAAGAATTTAATTATAGTAATTTAATTATTTTCTTAATACTTAACAATTTGAAACCAACTAAAATTTTGTATTAGTTTTTCCTTATTTGAGTTATATAGTATGTTTGATTCCGCCAAGAATTGTGTAGTTTAATGTTTCTACACTCTATCCTGTATAGATACATCTAAGTTATTTAATAAGACAGTGTTAGAAGAAAAAGAAGGAAGAATAGAAGGAGAAGTTTGACGGCCTCTACAAGGTGATTAAGCATGTGCTTAGTGACAAGGTTGAGAAGGTAGTAGTTTCAAACCATATTGTGCACTCTCCCTGTTGTTTGGTTACTAGTAAACATAGAGAGAATCATGAAGCACAATCTCTCAGCAATTCTAGCATGGCTGGATACATATCTAACAAAAAAACTACGGAGATTAACCTAGATAATACAATCATGGATAACCTCAAAAACAGGGTTGATGCTGAAAAAGATGACAATGCAAGTCTGTAGGACCTTTCATATAGGATGAAGTCTCTAATTAGGTGGGCTGGGGGAGGTGAGTTCTTGCAGTTTGTTAGTGTATCATACTACTTTGTGGGTATCTTATTTCTGTTATTTCATATTGCCTCATGTTTTATTACAACTTTATTTACTGTCTCTATGTCTTGAGCTGGGGATTTATCGAAGACAATCTCTCTACTTTTTCGAAGGTAGTTGTATGGACTGCGTACATTTTACCCTCTCAGACTCCAGAAGGTAGGGATTTTCTGGATATGTTGTTGTTGGCTATAATTATAATACTAATTACTACTAATTTTTACATTATTTTGTTGTTTTTACTGTTCTAAATTATTTATGTATTCTCCTTTTCAAATTGTTTAGATATGCTTTATGTTAAGCTAGGGATTTATTAGAATAGTCTTTCTATCTCTACGATATAATGGGTAAGGTATGCATAAACTTTGCTCCTCTTTAGATCACTCTTTGGGTCTTTTTGATTGGGAAAAAGTTATCCCAAGATAATTAATTTTGGGATTAGTTATCCCACCACGTATATGAGATAACTTATTTCATCACTATTGTATAAATGGTGGGATAAATAATTATGGTATTAACTAATACCTCACGCCAAACATTGAATAAAATAGTCCTTTATTTTATTTTGGGGCTATTTATCCCTTATTTCTCACACTCATGTGTTAGGATTTTTGCCTTGATCTTCTTACTAAATTTAAGTTTTACTTTTTCCTGTAAGGAAAATAAAAGTAATACCATAATTACTTTTACTTTTTCTAAAAAAAAAAAATTAAAACTTTTTCATAGTTGGCAAACCTCTTTCATGGAGGAAAGGTTTTGGAACTTTATAAATAGAAGACCCGTTCTCATACAATAACACAATATCAACCACAATGTAGTCATTTACTAGTCTTGTTTAGGGGAACATTTTCTCTCAATAGTTTTATATTTTCTTTAATATTAGTTTTCATGTGTAGGCCAGTTGGCCAAATTATATCAATAATATTATATTTTTAGTTTATATTTTGTCATCTGAATTATCACCTTCTTGATTTGCAAACTTTGAGCTTCCGAATGATGCCCTCTCAATTTTGAACCCAACAAGTGGTATCAGAGCCTACGGTTCAAGGGACTAATGATTTGGTGAAGCGAGGTAGAAGACAATTTCAAGTCGGTTCAAACCAATTTGCAATCAATTTGATGGTAATGAGGATTTTTGTCGAACTACATGTGGAGAATAAGTTTTAACCATATTTTCAACCTTTCTGTCGCTGCATTTTTAAAAATAAAAATAAAATATTTCTTTAAACAAATTTTTAATCATGATATTTTAAACCTTATTTTTAACCATGGCAAGCAGCAGTGATGAAGACTATGTGAAGAACAAAGATCAAAGATGTGAAGAAGGTGGATCAATTGAAGAAAATCAAGTCAAAAAGGGAGATTTTTTAGGATTTTTGCCTGATTTTCTTACCAAATTTAAGTTTTACTTTTTCTTGCAAGAAAAAAAAAAATACCATAATTAGTTTTACTTTTCCTAATAAGAAAATGTAAAACTTTTCCATATTTGGCAAACCTCTTTCTTGGAGAAAAGATTTTGAAACTCTATAAATAGAAGACTTCCTTCTCATACAATAACATAATATCATCCACAATGTAGTCATTTACGAGTCTTGTTTAGGGAGAGATTTTCTCCCAATAGTTTTATATTTTCTTTAATATTAGTTTTCATGTGTAGGCTAGTTGGCCAAATTATATCAATAATATTATATTTTTAATATATATTTTGTCATCTGAGTTATCACCTTCTTGATTTGTAAACTTTAAGCTTCCGTATGACGCCCTCTCGATTTCGAACCCAACATGATGACCCAGAGTATATTATTGTTAATGGTAGTGGTGGATTTAACAGTATAAGCTATAGCGTTCGTCCCTTTGGTTTAACTGTTCTCTTAATGGGTAACTAATTGTAGAGGTGATACACTGGTTCTTTATGTGGAGTATAATTTTTGAATAAAATTCATTAGTACCACAAAATAAGTATATATGAATTCATAACTTTAAATATAATCTATTTAATGTTAAGAATTTTAAAGATTGAATTCATAGATCAAAATCCTAAATCTGTGAATGTACTATTGTATAGTGTTGTTATCGCCTTAAAAAGTAGTGCTACATATTTCTATTCAATGTGATTCTATTGGCAATAATTTCTCTATCACTAAGATAGCAGTAAGGTCTACCAATCCCCGAATTCTACTTTATAGGATTGCATTGGATATGTTGATAATGTTGTTTAGGATAGCAATCGTGGACTTAAAAACCTATATGAAGTAATATTATGCTCTATATTTTTAGTAACGATGACAAGTATTTAGGAACAAAAGGAATATTATATATTGTAGAGACATTTTTCATGTTAGAATTTTGACTCCAAATCAATTTAAATTACCTCCAATCTTATTCAGATTTCTTATATAGCCTCATCTTGATGCTCTCAACCAATTCTATCCACGTTCACTCAAAATATATTTAAATATATATTTAGGTGAGAAAGTAAAATCAATCATGGATAAAAAAATGTGTCAGAAATGGAGTTTTCCAACAACTTTCCATTTTATCAACTTTAGAGGAATATCTTGGAAGTTTTATGAGTTATTAAGTAAAATCTAATTGAGAATATTCACTTAGTTTTTTTATTTGTGTTTAAGACTTGGCTAAATATTGTGTACTAATATTGACACGATTCAAAAGTTGAGGTTATGATGACCGTTACCTCCATCAAATTTTGTAGGTACGCCAAAAATTGAAAAATAATGGAAAAATTGATATATGAAGAAAAACAAGTAAGCACGAGGCTTCTAGAACGAAGTCAGGCGATAATATGTAAATAACATAAGTATTTGAACAAAATACATAAATCTCCACAACCTAGTGTGATAAGTGATTAAGGGGTAGTTTGGTAAAGTGTATAAGAACAATGCAAATATAGTGTATTAGTAATGTTTGTATTAGTTGTGCTTGTATTAGTTATGCATATATTATTTCTTATACATTGTTTGGCTTGATGTATAAGAAATAATATATTTACATAATTTTTATAATAGAAATGTTTATTTACAAAAATACCCTTCTTTGACTTTGTACACTTTTTTGCAACAAAGTTCTTTTACCATCTCAAACATAATTAGTATTGTTCGTATATAGAGATTTAGGATTAATTGCAAGATTTTTGTCATTGTGTATGAAATGTTACGTCAACGGATTAAAATAGTCGAAATAAAAATAAAATACAAGATGTAAAATTAAGAAATAGTCTCAAGAATTTTTTTTGATTTTTTTAAAGACCGAAGCAAAGCAAAAATATGTTGCGGTTATTTTAACCAACTACTCATTGTTGTAAATCAAAATGGTGGAAAAAAAATTGTGAAATGTTTTGAGAAGATTCACTATTGAAAATTAAAATGGCGGAAAAAGAAATTGTGAAATATTTTGAGAGGGAAATTGAGGGGTATTAAGGTCATTTAATAAGTTAATGCATGTGTTAAAAGTCTTTGTATTACTAATATATAGGAAATGGAGTGTATTACTAATACACACTTCAATACACAATAGAGTATATAACCAATACTTGCATTCGTTATACATAGGCAAAAAAGACGTACCAAAAAGGTACTTGTAAGACACATTAAGTAATGCATGCATTATATTTTCTAATACACTCTACCAAATGACTCCTAAGTCGTAAAGAGCATCTAATACATATATGAAATCTGAAATATATGAATCTGTCTCTACTCCATAAATAAAGATAAGATAAGATTCGAGGAGGTTTGAAATCTTCCCTGAACTTTGGAGCTCACTAATGCCTCAAATATCAACCTCTCATCGCATAAGATCAGCTACCGTGGGTCGCAACCTGATCAATGACATCTACAAATGTAAAGGTTATAAATGTATAATCCAGATTATTCTCATTAAACTGAAATCGAAGAGAATAATTATCAAATAGTTCCGCCTCATCGACATTCTGTTGAACTGTCAGTTGGTTAAATGGATGCAAATTTCATATATCCATATCAAATGACAGATTATTTATTTTCACCATAAACTTTATTTTCTAAATGTCAGCCCATGTTTGTGTGTCGTAGTATAAATTTCTTGAAATTTGGTGCAACAACAAAGTAGTCAATAAGATATAACTCAAGTTCCTCTATTTTGGTTTAGAAATACTTAATATCAAACTTTCAAATTGAGGCATCTATACATTGCCCTAAATTGACATAGAAAATTAGTAGTGGAAAATATATTTACGCCAAAAAAAAAAAAGATTCATAATGTAACAAAGTGAAAGCATTTAACTTAGAAGGATGCAATAAGTAGATAGAAGGTGATCAATTTAATGATTTCTAATTTTATAATTAAAAAAATATGTACCTTTGCATTATATAAAATCATTTCTATTAAAAAGGTATATCAGGTTAGAATTTATCCGAAACTCCTTATGTTTATTACCTTGTTGTTCTATGTATAGAGTGGAGAAATTAGTTTATTCTTACTAGCCTTTACATGAAGGTAGCAGGCGGCAGGTTGCTAGCACAGCATTGTTATAGCGAGAATTTTTCCGTTATAATGGGAGTTGACTTTGACCAATCCCGCCATAGCAGGACAAGGCCACTATAGCAAGATATGCATTAATTCTTATAGAAAATATCCTAAAAACATTATTTTCATTCCACATTCATCTAAGGACTGGAAAAGGCAATTTTGATAATTTTACCTAAATTTCGTCATATTCCTTTATAAAGTTAAGTTAATCCCTTTCATTAACTAGTTCTTCGATTATTAATCTTTAGATCACTAGTTTTTGAGTTTTGGAAAGAATTTAACTTGACCTAGGTGATTTTTCTGGTGTAATTGAGTGAATTGAGTTGAAAACCTTGGGTTTTAGTTAAAATTTGTTAATTTATAATTGTATACTTAGAATTCACCATTAAATCCAACAAATTGGTGAAATTAAGGTGGAATGATGATAGAAAATCCTATCATGGGAGAAATGATCATAAAATTTAACCTTGGGTTATGAAATTAGGTTGTAATGCATAGATATACTAGGTCATTGTCTGAATTGTGATCATATTATTAGTTTTAGACCACAACTAAGTAAAAATTACACGAAAAGAAAAGGCTCAAGTTCTATAGAGTGGTACAAGTTTGCATTGAGTTAAGTTATGATTTAACATAGTTGAAACTCAACTTGATTTATATGTGCAGATTAATTGTTCCTTCGTGTTACAATGCATATTCTAAGAAAGTAAATGGTTAAATAATATCCTAAGTGTTAATCCCATGCAATGAGGTTATATTGAAAGCTTATTAGTTTTACAAGCGTGATTGTTGTTTTCATTAAGATTGTGATTATTGTGATATTTGTTGATTATAGTAGAATGTATCGATTGTTGACGCCTAATTTTTGCCTTTACCGATTTAATTTATTCGTTTCTTCAGTATTAATAAAATTATAATATTTATTTTATCTGAATAAAAATATTTCAAAATATTTATGTAGGTAATTTTGCCACTCCAAATATCAATTTTATACATACACACACACACACATATATATATATATATTTTCTTCTTTTCGTATTCAATTATACGAAATCATATAATTTTGTTACTTAAATATTTGTTTACGGAATATCGAATTTTAATCAAGGCTTACACTAAAATTAATTCAAATGATTAAAATCTTGATTTAATTATAATTTGTTCTCAAAAATAATTTATTTGTAGGAATATGTGTTTGATTTAATTAAACTAAGAAATTCGTGAGTGAATCGATCATGAATTTGTTTCAAGTCTTGATTCAATTTAGTTGATTTAATAAAATTGGTCATAATTGAAGTCAAATTGATCACAATTGCAATGCAATTGGGCAATTGATATCCAGTTTAGTTGACATTTAGATAAAATTGACTAAAATAAAATGACGAGATTTCTATCCTTTCCCATTTTTAAAATTGGGCCTCAACAGCAGCCCAAACTCCAATTACTCAATTCAACCCCAAGCCCAACTCCCATAACCCAGTCTAGCCCAATATCCTCATAATTCCCCTTCCCTAGCAATAACAAAAACAATGATGTCAACAACAATTCAACAACAGCTTCAACAAGGCTAACCGGACGACCCGCGACCGATCCTTTTCCCCTTCTCCTTACCCGACTCTAAAAACAACAATGTTAACAATAATTTCATCATCTTCAACGTGCGACAACAACTATTCGCGATTTTACGTACAACCTGCCAAACGTAAAACTGACCCGACTTCAACCCATGCATCGGCTTCGACAAGAGTTCTAGAACCCGCGGCGTGGTATTTTCCAATTTTTTTTCCATTTTCTATCTCTCAAATCTTGTACAAATTCATACTATTTTCTACAGCTCAGCCTTATCCTTAATCCCAAATTTGAATTTCCTCTTTCAAAATCCCAAAAATAACCTTCGATTTTACTTCTCCCACATCGATAGAAGTGGGAAGTCATCTACCTAATCCCTTCTATATAAAGGCTCCTTGTTGAGCAGAAAAGAACAAGTCTTGAAGGTTGAAAAAAAACTTTCGAGCAAAAAGGTCTCATTTTTCTTGAAAAAAAATTATTTTCATGGAAAGTCCTCGACTACTCGAAGTTCTTGGAGTCGCAATGAAGTTTTCCGGTGGTGGTCGATATTCCATCGAAGGCTTGAGTCTCGATTTGCTTCTTTGAAATAGGTAACACTTCCTCTTTTTTAGTTTCAACATTTTCTTCTTTTTCTAGTCGATTTGTTAGTGTGTTAGCTTTATAATCATGTTGTTCGTAGTTGTAATGGTGGTTGTAATCGTAGTTGCTGGAACTGTCCGTTGTAGATGGCTTCAATGGCTATAGGATTTTCTTGTAATGGTTGTGGTTATGTTATTTTGCTGGAACAATATTTTCAATTTGCCCCATTATTGATTCTGTAGTTCTTTTCGGTTGTTTTGACTTCTCTCTTTCGTATTAATATTGTTAGTCAGCTATTGATTTTCTTGTTAGCATATATTTCAAACATCCTACTTTCTTTTGTTGATGGTTTGGTTCACTGTTATGGCGAAATTTAGACCACTGTTTCGGTATTGATTTTGCTTAACGAAAGTCCAATGTATAGTTTACCTTCAATTCATGGTTTTGTGGTTAAGCTATAAAATCAATGTATTAGTCTCACGATTTGCATTCTGGTGGTTTGCATGCTTGTCCTTGGATTTTCATGGTTGAGCAGAAACATTTTTGAAAGTACTTACTGACAAAAACGTTAAGAAAGGACGAAGGATATGTCATATAAGTTCTTTATTTTGTTAAAAATTACAATTCATGTGTTAATGTTTTCTGGATGTCCATGTTTTGATGCTAATATATTGATATTCTTCTTGCATAGGTGATGTAAAATCCATTTTGCTATCCTTTGTAAAATCCATTTTTCTTTTCTTTCTCTCTTCCCGAGTTACCTAAATGCTCCGGATGTTTTATTACTTCCTTGTTTTCACTTAATAGATACTAATTTCGGTTTTCTTTTTCTCAATTTCCCGATTCACTTGTTGTGGTTTGGATTCATTATTTTGTTCAAAGTTTTATTTCTATTCAATTTAACCCCCTCCGTGATCTCAGTCTGATAATTGTGATTTATAAGTTTTTCCCTTGAATTCGAACTTGTCTTGAGTCGGTTTGTCTTTTGAATTAATGGAAACTACTTTTAAATTCTCCCTTGGCTCCTAATGTTGCTCCTAATGTTTGATTGATAGATTGTTTGCTCAATCATATTTCCTTTCTTTGTCAATGTATGAAAGTCACATCTTGTTGAATCTACATACGATAGTAACTCTTATAATGTTGGATTTTCTTTGTTATAAGTCTATTTATTCTCTGGTTTACATGTGTTCTTAGCAATTACTTGTCCTTTTCTTTGCCTAGTCATTGATTTTTTTTTAAATTGCCCCCTTTATATTTTCACTTTATCAAATATTTTCTATAGTCTTAAAATATAATTGTTTAACTTCGCTTGTTGGAAGTCGTGAGAATTTCTTATTTTATCTCGTTCCCTCTATTTACTTGGATTTCTTTGATTATATGTTTTCTTCAGTTTTGTGAATCATTGTTTCTTCTGCATTTGTGTCTGAATATCCTTTAAAATGCTAATTGCTAATTTTGAACACATATTAATTCCTTCCCACTATGTGGGAATATACTGGGTTTGTTGTTGTTGTTGTTATTAATTCCTTCACACTTTTCTTTGCATGAACCCGCTTGGGGGCAAATGGACTCTTTTTCCTTGCATTACGCAATGGGCTATTGAGGCCCATTTTTTAAGAAGACTTTGAAAGATGGTTCAATAGGATGAAACATGGCGTACAAATGCAAGAAAATGGGTCAAAACCTATTTGATGAGATCGCTCATAGACTTAAAAAATCTCAACTTTATTTATTTATTTATTTATTCATTTATCTATTTATTTATTCATTTGTGCCTCGAAGCCAAAGTTGTATTTTAATGCAGGTGAAGTAGATTTTAGACATCAAAGGTCCAAAAAGATAGTTTAGGACAGTTATGGGCCGAAAGCCCAAATATTTAGATTAGGATAGAGGAATGGGTCAAAAGCCCAAATTAGTATAGGACATGATTTTTGGATTTGGGCCAAATAGCCTAAGTCTTTCAGCTTTCCCTCTTTCCCTTTATATTCTAATTATTTTTAATTTTCTTAGACTTAGTTAAAGATCTTCGCTAAGTCGTCAAAATTTATTTTTTCATAAATCTTGAAGATATTTTTTTCTTAATCAATTTCTTTTTAAAAATTAATTTTTCCTTTTAAAGTTAGTCAAAGTTATTTTTTCAAATAATCCAGATAATCGCAAGTTAGCGGATAGTTAGTTTTGGTGCCTTAACAACTTTCCAAGAATATTAGTTGGAGCCACTTACTCGGAATTTCTAAACTTAAATTTTTTTTTTTTTTGAATCTTTTAAGTAATATTTTTGTTTTTCTTGATATTTTTTTAAAAATCAAGTGGTGACTCTGTAATTTCTTAAATTGTTTCAATTTTTTTTAAAAGTTTTGGAATAGTTTAAAAGATTGAAAATAATATTTTCCAAACTTTTCGAAACCAAAAAAAGGAAAATAGAAATGATGACTCTGTTGGGACTTTAATTAGGTTCTAACCAAATATTTGAATTAGCTTCGTTGACTAACTATTGTAATGTTTAAACTGTTTATGTGCTTATATGTTTAAATTTAGGGAAATTAAACTGTTGAATTTCATGGCATGATTTCCATTTGAAATATATAAATTGTTTGGGGTTTTGAGGATGTCCCGCCTCCTATTGTTCAATTTCAAATAAAGTGTTAGAAATACGATGGTTTATCCGCACGTGAGGCGACTGATGACTGTTCATATTTTCAAACTCAAGTCGTTCGCTTGGGAATCTGGTTCAAACCCACTCTAGACACTTAGGATAGAGTGAAGACCAAACTTTCTTTTTAGGCATAACCTAGAACAACCCAATACCTGGCCCATTAGAAAATCTGCCCTGCGTCTATTGGCCACAAGCCAATTAGTGACGAATCATATTTATGTGTTGAAGAAATATATGTTATTTAATTCAATCCATTATCCTTAGGGGTAGGGGGAAGGCTTGCTTTATTTGCTTTCATCTATGGATGCCTCAATCATATACCGATTGAGAGAAGAATTAAAGCGAGCCAAGTAAGAGGTTGACGATATTGGGTGGTGTTTGATCGATTTGGATAATTGCATGGTTTCTCAGATTGATAATATAGTAAGAATAATCTATAATAGTAGAGCACAGTTATGGGGGAATCACTTGATTACCAACAGATATCACATATGTAACACCCCGAATTTAGTACCCTGAATACTATACGGTGCTCATAACCCTGAAGAATCACAAGCTAACTCATGACTGATATCTGTAACTGAGCACTGAATAATATACTGTAAATATGGGGAATATAAGTTGTAAGGCTATAAGGTTCAAAACTGAACTAATATTGAATATAAAACAATGTCTGTAATAGGGTATAACAATACCCTAAAATTGAAATAAACTCTCTGAAACATGCTGTAGTCTGAAAGCCTCTAAACTTTCTGAAAATCGTGGAGTTGATTGGACATGTCCCCAACTAACTTCGAACTAGTAAAATAATAAAGTAATAAAATAATCATGCTATCCTCGAATAATGAGGACTCACTTTTAGTCTGGCTACTGAACGTTCGATCCACTAAGGATGCTCAAGATCTCGTGCTTCTAAACCTATGGTATAAAACACCATAGCGCAAATACGTCAAAACGATTGAATGTACTAGTATGAAAGTGAGGTAAGCTGAATACAGGGGGTTCATATGCAGGAACAATACTAACTGACTGAATAACATGAACGTGAGAATACATGCATGAATACGTAACTATAACTGAGATCGTTATAACACTGACTCATGAATTTTGATAACATGGATTTATTGATATCTGAGTGCTAATACAGGGTTACTGAATAACTGAATCTATAGAGAACTAAGGGACTGATGTCATATTACAAATATAACATAGATTTATTGATATCTGAGTGCTAATACAGGGATACTGAATAACTGAGTCTATAGAGAACTAAAGGACTGATGTCATATTACAAATAAAGGAATGACTGTTTTCGACAATTCTAATTATGAAGAACTGGTCTAATTGACTGTATCTGACAGTTTTGAAACTAAATACTTATAACATGAATTTTGTATAATTAATATACTATTAACTGAGTGACTGTGTCTAACAGTCCTGGTTCTGATGGAACTAGCTGAGTTTCGTACTGAGCTGAGCGACTGTATTTGATAGTCTTGAAATCTGTAGAACTGAACTGAGTTCTATTACTTAGATTGGATCTGAAATTGAGACTGTGAGAGGTAATCATCTAACCGACATTCCCCGAAACTGAACTGGTGGGGTCCAAGTTGTAACCCCAACTGGAAAGGTGTCAGTACTGTGCCAGGGTAAAGACAAGCTGTGAGTAAACCCTTTCTAATAGAGAGCTCTTCCGTCAACCCCTCCTAGCAGAAAAATCAAATGAGGTATATAATCCCTAAACTCGCAGGGTACATCTCAACCTACGCTGGATACGTAGTTCTGGAACGTAAGGATTGCTTATAAGGATCACACCCTCTATTGGCTAACAGTTGAGTCCCCATCTTTGGTTCACTCGGTGCTGAATCCTACTCTCAACTGAAGAGACACTGAAATGATTTAAACTGAATAGAACTGTTACTGATAGTATCGTTTATCTGATTTGAACAGAGTTCACTAAATTCCGTTGACTGACAGAATACTACTGAGACCTGATAATTGACTGAGATTATTGAGATTACTGAGTTTTCCTGAGTCATGTAGCTGACTGAATTTTAATGATCATGGCTTGAATGAGAGTATCGTGAAAACTGACACTGGCTCTAGACACACAGCTAAATTATCGGGTACACGTACACCCAGGACTCGACAACATCAAACTGACAAGACTTGACACTTCTTGAACACATGACCAATATCAACAATTCATAATACAATAAGTTGGGGATTTCATGAAGCACATTATTATCAAAATGTTGTACATGGATGGAATTGCATAAGACGTCATACTTTCATCAACCTAATCTCATGAACATTCCATCAAATACTCATAATGCACACAATATTATGGAAGTCAGTCTTGGTCATAAGGGAAAAACATGCATTTATTATTTGGGTCACAATTGAGCTATAATAAACAATTTCTATCCTCTTAAGCATTTTGTCAAACACCTTACATGCACAAATTAGGGCATAGGTAAAATCATTAAATTACAAATCATAAACAACTCAATTTATCGATTTCAACTTGCATGCTAACGTAGTTTCATGAAAACACATAAAGATTCCAACTTGGGAATCATACAACAAGATAAACATGATTACAAATAACCTACAACATAAATATCATGTTTTATAATTTGAAAGAGGGTTCTTAGACTTCATGGATGAAAGGAATCCATAAATCAACACTTGACATACCTTAGTTATTGATTTTACGAAGATTGACGGAGAGATTCTTGAATTTGAGTCTTGAATTTGAATCCCCAATTGAAAACCCTAACTTGTGCTTGAGAGAAACTTGAGAGAAACACTATATTTTGGTTAAATTGAGGCTAAATCCCATGTTTTAGACTTATATAGAGGTGAGAAATTGACCCATTTGTCCTTACAAATATTGACATTTAATGACTGAAACTGGGAATCGATGCAATTATCGATGCGATAGTTGATACATCACACCATCATCGCATCGAGTCTCAGTACTTTGACCCTGGCAACCTGCAACAATATCAACCAACGCAATTGGCGATGTGACGCACCAAGATCGCGTCGGTCCACTTTTTTGGGCTTCCAAACGTGGTTTGAAAAATTGGAAACTTGTCTGGGACCACCTATGGACCTCTCTGATCATTAATTAGCAAGAATACGGACCATTAAAGGACATTAAGGTCACAAAATGATACTGTGAACCTTCAAAGGTTAAAATAAACTATGTCTGGAAAGTTAGCTAGAACCTTCCAAGTATGGGACTCCCTTAACAAGCATAAATAGACTGAATTAAGCTCAGGATTTTGTGGGTTTTTACAATATCTCCCCCTTGGGAACATTCATCCTCGAATGGGACTGACTGAGATGGGGGAAATGATAAGCTGAAGTACACACTGAACATAAACAACTGAAACATGAGTACATGATTGACATCACTGATTTGGTGAGATTTGTTCTGAGCATGCATATCTGTTTTATGATTTCATGACTGGCATGACTGATAAGCTGAATATATTATATTGAACATGCATATCTGATGCATAAATACATGATTGGTCTGACACATGAATGCATGACTGAATATGCAATGATAATTGATACCAAGTTTATCATGGAAATCTGAGCATAAAATTGGATAAGTTCAAGGGAGACTATTTCCTTAAATTGAAACTACTAATGAGCCTAAAATTAATTACTAGATACGCATAAGCGGAAACACGTGAACGTAACTGAGTCTGGAACGTGATACATGAACTGAATATCGTGATATGAACTAGTACCTTGAATATGTGAATTACGGCTGAGGTCGGAGTTTGAGGGTCAACTTATAAGTACCCCCTTAATCCAAACTGGATTCATTATGAGAAGAGATAATGGCATGTATTATGTAATGAGAGTTCGGGTAATTATTATGTATCTCCCTCTTGGGACATTATGTCCCTAGAAGTATACTGACTTGACTGAGATACTAAGGAAAACTGGGATAATGCACATGGCATCTACGAACTGAATCACGGCTGAATATCCGGGATCTGAAGCTAAGACATGATATATGAACTAAGCTTATCTTGAAGCTACTGGGACTTTCTATCTTGGAATAGGTACATCCCTGAGATTTTTGATGGTAGGACTAGGTGGAAAAATAGGAAACTACACCATACGGATTTGTTTTCTGATTGCTAAATTAAATTACTGGCTTTATGGACTAACTCATACTGAAAACTTATACTCGACAGGAGCATTTCTATAACATTCTCTCTATAGAGTTCTAGTGATGGTAGGGAGAAAATGAATCTTGGTTTGACCTGAGCAGGACATCTGAATAGGAGATTGCTACATGGCTGGGATTTTTGTATTAGGAGGCAAGACCTATGAAACATTGTCTAAGATAAGGTGACTAAACCTTATGCGCTGCAACTGAGACTACTAAGAGATTTACATTGGCGTTGAGCACGAATGCATAGATATACTAATTTATCTGATTAGCTGAATGACTGATAGCTGAATACTGGACATATAAAATTGAACTGCTCTTGATTTGGGATAGCTGGACTGAAACTATTAGAGTGTTATGCATAAAAGGTAATGACTGACTGGGTAACATGAGGTAGCTAAGAATGAGTGAGTGAAAACTGTATTACCTTAGGAACGGAACGTAAGACCAGGTGTCTAACATGATTCAGAACATTCTGTAAACTGAGGTACTAAAATACTAATATTTGAGTAAATGATGGCCATATGCTATGGTCGGGAAATCTTGAAAATCTAGACTGAGTTTTTTATCTGACTGGGCTAGGACTGGGACTGACATTGTAGTTAGGACGGTAATTGAGACTGAATATTGTTTTCTGATAACTGAGGTTTAGACTGGTACTGAAGTACTGATGCTTGATGGCTAAGTAACTGATAGCTAAAACCTATGGTTCTATAGGACTATCTAAGTCCTTTACTGAATATTGATTACTGAACTGATGCTGTAACAGAGGCCTGCGGGACGGAATATTAACACTACTTTTTCACCGAAGACTCTAAGCTGAGTGTATACGTGACATAATCTGAGCTTGGTTGAACACTAGGAGTGAAGTCATGAATCGTGTGGGCTGAGCGTACTGTGAAGCATGCCATGAGTGCATGAGTCATATGTTGGATGAATTGGGTTTGGAATTTCTGAATTTGTGGAACATGAGTTGCAACACTGGATGAACTTGGACTCCTTATACGAGGAACTTGAAACACATATTATTCTTTGAAAAGTGCATGGATATAAGCTGTATTCATGGGACTGAAACGTAAAGCATGCGTAGGTATCGTGATAACTAAAGTAAGAAACTTTACACTGAGGTAGGAATGGGTTGGGAATCATCTTTCTTTATTGGTTTTCTACACGTACTAGCATTACTATCTTAACCTGAAGGCCTAAATTTCAAATATTTCATAATCGGACAGTTCCTGTATACCTGTCGGGCTGTATTAGACTGACTCACTAGGGTGGGGACTTGAAAAAGGTCCTGTTAACATTTGGTCTGACCTTAAAGTTGACTGCTATGTAAAGAGTTACAAAAGAAAAAGAAGCTCCTGAATTTGAAGAAACATGAACATATAATTGAAAGATCTATAACATACCGGTGGTTGTATCAGAAGGAATTTCCTGATTCTATCGGGACTGAAGTGCAAAGAGTCTGTGTGGGCGTTGCCCACTGATAGCACTGGAATTGGCACCCTGCTGATTTGGTCGATCGGACTGAGTTGAAGGACGACCGTGCTTACTTCTAGGGCCAGGCCTAGGACAATCTCAGACCTTGTGACCTGACTCGCCACATCCAAAATACACATTACTGTTGGCTCTACATATACCATTATGATACTTACCATACTCTCAAAGAGAAAGAGTAAGAACCCTATTCTCACTACCTTGGGCCTTAGAGCCTGGTGCCCCATCCCTACGATCATTTCTGAACTTTGGTGCTAGTGCACTAGCTGAAGATGGAACTGGGGCTAAAAACTTCTGTCTATGCTGAGAATGGTTACAACCGTGCGACCCTGGCTAAGAAAAACTATAACTACTAGTTTTGGCTCTCTTATTTCCCCTCTCCTTCTTCTAAAGTTTCTGCTCCTCAATCTGTTGAGCATCGACCATGAGCTTAGATATGTCTATCTCCTTAATTAACCTCATAGTCCAGCACTCCTTTACCACTCTACCTAATATGCCAAACACAAACTTACTTATTATGGATCTGCTATCTGCTACTACATGGGGAGCATACCTGGCTAACTGGTGAACTTGAGGAAGTACTCTTTTACACTCATGCTACGAGATTGACGAACTCTAACACTTTGGCTTTTTTTTGCTCTAGGGTAAAGAATCTATCTATGAAGGCCGTAGCAAACTTTTCCCATTCTATAGGCTCTGTATCTATACTCTTGCCTACCTTCTACTGTTTAAACCATGTACGGGCTACACCATGTAGCTGATAGGCGGCTAACTCTGCACTCTTACTAGAAGTCACTCCCATGATATCTGTGACTTTATGAACTTGATCGAGGAACTCATGTGGATCCTCTCTGGACTTAGAACCTGAGAATAGAGGAAGATTCATTCGGGTGAAGTCCCGAATCCTGGCTGCAGCAGAATTGGCCACTAGGTTATCCAGAATAGCAGCTAGCCGTTCATTCAGAGCTATGAATGAATTGGCTAGAGTAGTGAATACAATTCTTAATTCTGCATGAGAGACATGCTCATCTAGAGGATCTGCCCAGATGGGCTGAGGTGCTGACTGATTTCCTGTTCTCCTTTCGTCAGTCCCTTTGGGAGGCATGTTCTATAAATGAAAGGAAGAGCAGATTAGACTGAGAGTTAAATTTGATCTTATGCTCACTAGCACGACATGAATACAGAAAGAAGGAAACTGTTCCTAAAATATCTCATTGTGTGTTGAATCTTTAAAAATCCCGATTAGTCTTACATTGGTTGAAAGATAGGGGTCAGGAAAGGATCATAGGCCGTTTTGATTTTTAAGTCACTTTTTTTTTTGGCCTAAATGACCTTCCCTGTATGTATGATATCTCTTGATCCCTATTTTGAGCCTGAATTGACCATTTCTTTCTATGACACCTATCACCTTCCCGTTTAGATCATAATGAGCCTGTTTTGGCCCTGGTTCTCCTTGGACACTATGCACCTTGACTTAGAAAAACAACCTAAGTTGAGAGTGGCCATCATAGGGGTGCGTGATGTAAACTGAGTATGAAGAAAGGTATAATAAAAGGAAAAGAATAACTGAAAAAGAATAAAAAGCTGAGTGGTGTGGAGGAAGAATAAGAAAAGAAAAAGAATGAAAAAGAAAAGCCACATCCATCCTGAATAATGGTTGATCAAGAAATGGAGAAAAAAAAGAAAAAGGTTAATAAGTGAACCCCAAAAGTTAAGGTAGTGCCAAGGAGGCTTAGTCACTCTAAATTCCATTGAATATCATACCAGCCCTTAGCCTACATTACACGCTGAAGAAAAGACCTATAGTGATCTAACTTACTTGTCTGGATACCTTGGTAATGAAAATATGGGAAATCATATGGTATTTGACATGCATTGTTTGGAATTTCTTTCTGAGAGTAAGTATCTCTTGGCCGTCCCCACATTGACATGCTTGAGTTCATATATGAGTGAGGAGGGACTTCTTTGTTGTAAAGGTACATCGGTTACATTGCTAGTTATTTATTTGTTTGGGTAGTGTAACTTGTACATATGCATGGTTATTGTTGCTGAATTGATGTCATATCTTGATTCCTTTGGGTCACATTGTTAATCTTCATTGATATGCACAATTGGATTTATAAGTAATTGAACGCAGAGAGTGGCATAAATTTTGAGCTAAACTTGATAATCAACAGTGATGGGTATCTTATGTGACTCTTGGTTAAGCATCGTAGTATGGTGTTATGTAGTTGCTTGAGGACAAGCAATTGTTTTAAGTTGAGGGTGTTGATGTGCTAGAATTTTGTAGCATATTTAAGACTTTTTAACTTGAAATAATTGTAAGTTCTTAAGTAATTATTGGTGTTTTTGATGTTATTTCTTAAGATTTTGTAGGAAAGTCAAGATGCATGGAAATAAATAACAATGGAGCAAAAGATCTGAAATCTGAGCAAAAAGAGCTGAAAACATGGCTGACGATGACCGTGATAAGTCGTCAGCCTTGTGATAGGCTATCAGCATTGGCGTTAGCCCTAACTAGAGAGTTGAAGTTTGAGAGAAAGTTCTGACGACATTAGTGGCATGGCGTCAAAGAGCTAATAAGGCGTCACTATAGGCATCAGCCTAAACCAGAGAATTGAGCTTGAAGAAGAAATCTGATGACGTTGGTGATACGCCGTCAGATCGGTGATACGACATCAGCTACATCGTCAGCCTAAGATAGATTTTGAAGGAAACTGGAGCAATTCTGATGCCATCTGTGATAAGGAGTCAGAACCTTGACGTGGCGTCAACGACGGCGTCACCTAATCCGAAGAATTTTATGATTTTTGGTATTTTATTTCCATAATTAGGGTTAAGTATAAATAGCATCTTTTAGGGTTTTATGGACAATCTTCTTTAATCTCTCAATCTTGTTTTTTTGAAACTGGGGAGGAACGTACATTGCCTCATCTTTTTCGTCAAGTATTTTTCTTGTTTTCCCTTAACACTTATCAACTATTGTGGATTATTCTCTTGTGATTCAATTGAAGAAACAATTGGTGTTGTCATCCATTCGTAAGGTACTTAAAGGGTTTAAAGAGTAGTAGGACGTCTTGAAATTCTGTTGTTTTAACTTAAAATCTATTAGTTGCAAACAATAGGTTATGCCTTAGCTTTATTTGCTTGAAAAGAGAAATAGACTAGAGGAAGTGAATTATCAACAGGGACTCGGAAGCTACCAACCTTCTATTTAATGATTAATACCGTAACTGGATTAATCTACCTGAGATAACATCCTATTGGAAATAGATAAGTTATCTAAGTTTGAGAGAATTAGATAATAAATTGTCTGGTGAGGTCGAGATATAAGTAAGATAGTATAGTCGTTAGGGATATTCTGCTGTTCCTACTTACTTCAAGAGTCTTAAGCAGTATCTAGTATTTGTCAATTCCCGAAACCCACAGTGAACATAACTCTGGTTTTCCATTTATATTGATTACAAACATTAATACTAAAACCCCATTTTATATTTTTGTATCATTTGTTTGAATTTAACTTGTAGCTATAATTTTAAATTAGTTTGATCGCCACTCACATTGCTCCCTGTGGATTCGACCCCAACTCCAAAGTTGGGTAAATATATTAACAACGACCGCCTTACACTAATTTGAGGTGTAAGTTGAGCGTTATAAAAAATAACATAGGATATTTTAAAATATTTTGGATTTTGTGATATGATAACGGGTGTCACTTAGATAATGTTTTTGCTAATTTGAAAGCTATTGATTTTTTTAAAACCTAGACTTTGTCCAATTGATGATGATGCTTTTCATGTTAAGTGCAATGCACATGTTTATAATTAAATAGTGTAATATGGTATAAATGTATTTGGTGATCCTTCTGTTAGAATTTAAAGTGCTTGTGGATGGATTTTTTAAGATAATATACGGGTTACAATTAGAGAATATGAAAAAATTTATACTTTATTCGAAACGCTTTTTAGAAAATTCCAAAAGAAGTGACTACTAGATGGTATTCTTTATTTGAAATGCTTGTTGTTGCTATTGATTATCGTGAGCCTTTAAAAATTCTTTATAATAAATATAATTTGTATCAGAGAATCATAATCACCGACGAGGATGGGAAATAATGCGAAGAACTTATTAATTTTTTGAAAAACTTTTATAGTGCTACAAATATTGTATCTGGTCAACATTATCCTACTATTTCTTTGGTTTTAGTAAATTTTTATGTTATTTCATCTGAATTTGTTAAGTGTAAAGATCGTGAAGATTTTAAAGTTTTTCTTACATTGAAAAATTTAGAAAATATTTTGTCTAATTCCTCAAATAACTTTGACTTCTACTTTGTTCAACCCAACTTATAAAGAACAAGGTATGAAAAAATGGTTGAAAAGATTTATAAAAAATTAGAAAGTAGCAATGATGAAGTTCCATCTGTTGAATCATATAAGGATAGTGTATTAATTAAAGTTAGACATTTGTATGATCTTGATAGAGCCAAGTTACTAAATGATGATCTGTCTAAACCTCCATGTCGTAAGGCTAAATTTAATAATTTTGATGAAAGTATGGATGGAGAACTTGGTCTTAATTCTACTAACAATAATGATTTTGATCAATATATTAACCAGGAACAGAAAAATGTTAGAGATGAAAAGGGAGATCCTCAACTTTTAACTTAGTGGAAGAACTAGACAAAACAGTTTCCGTATCTTTCAAGGGTGTTTGGGGATGTGCTAGCTAATCAAGCATCTTTAGTTGCTTCAGTGCAAGCATTAAATATGGGGAGATTAATCATTGGAGACCATAGATATTCGTTAGCAAAAGATAGTTTGAAAATATCAATATTGTTAAGAGATCTGATCAATACTGAAAGAAGGAATGTTGGATTGCCAAATTTATCACATCAAGACAAAATCAAAACAGATGAAGTCCTTGAAGAAAATAGTAATGATGACATGAAAGCAATGGATGAAGAAAATCAAATACAAGTTTCAGATTATGTTTTAAAGAAATTGATAGATAAGTTACAAAAAACATATCTAGATAAGGCATATACCAAATCACTTAACAAACTTCTGAATCTTCTCTGACTTGGTGGCAATACTAGCATAAGAATATCTTGATAAGACATAAAAACATGCCTCATACTCTGCAATAGTCATGGAGCCCTTCTCCATGTGATCGAACTCATCTATCATTTTATCACCCAAACTATAAGGCACAAACCTAACAAACTAGGCCTCAACAAACTGATCCCAAGTCATCTTTGGCAAACCAAAGGTTCTACAACCAAAAAGTTTCTTCCACCAATCCCCGGTTGCATATCTTAACTGGTAAGTAGTGTAAGCAACACCATGCAACTTAAGCAATCTAAAATTATGCAACTTGTTGCTATAATCAATCAAGAACTTATAGGCATCCTCACCCACAACACCACTGAACCTAGGTGGACCCAATTAGTGAATATCTTAAACCTCTTCTAATCCTTGGAAAATATAACTATACTTGCAATAATATGAGGCATAGAAAATCTATTTAGTTGGGATCCCACCTGAGGGGATAATAGAGATAAAGGTTATAACTCCTGATCTCAAAATACCATACTCAGATGCTGACAAAGAAGGAAGAACAACACTCAGAGTCTATGGAGTACCATAAACAAATATCGGTACCACTAAAGGATCCATACTCGAAATCCAAGAACAACATAGGCAGACTCTGGCACCAATAAAGGTACAATACTCAGAGTTAGAGAAACAACAGGTGCACTAAAAAACACCCTCTAAATAAGTCAACAAGCGAATTAGTAACCCCTCCAAGATTGGGGTAGAAGAAATCTGTGGGACCCAAGTAGGCCTCATATCTTTAGCATGCTCAAACTGAGGCTCAGGGGGGAGCACCCTAGTACTACCTCTGGATGGGGCAGATGCCCTTGCTCATCCACTACCTCAGGTGCATCCACGACTCACAACTCGCCCTCTAGGCTGATCTCTTACGTTGGATAATGGATCAACATCTCTAACCTCACTAGTTCTAGTCCTCACTATCTATGCAGAAAGAGTGAAATATGATTTAGAACACAAGGTATGAAAGATCTACATGATAAGAACAAAATAAGAATAGTTTCATAAAGATATCTTATATCCTCTAAAAGATAGATACAAATGTCTATGTACCAATCCGTGAGACTCTACTAGATCCACGTTCTTACTCTAATAAGACCAATAAACCTGGCTACTCTAATACCACTTTGTCGGAACCCAAAACCTAAGGGTCATGATAGCACTTGTCGCTACAAACTTTGAGAAGTAATCCTATCATCCAAACGAATATAAAAATAGGAAACAACACCAACTCCTAAGGTAAGGCTTCTAGAATAAAATCAAACAATACATATATAATAATAGGAGAAAAATAATAACAAAGATACCACAGATATCCCAAAATCCAATGTCACACTGTAAGAACCAACTAAATACATCACAAAGTCAAAATATACAATTGATAGTCCAAATGAAACATAATCTGCCTTTGAATACAAAAACATAATGTAGACTAAACAAGAGAAGGTAGTAGTTAGAAGCATAGATTAAATGCTACCTCAAATATACTCTAAAAAGTACCTGAATCAGCTATCGAGCTGTGCACTCGTACATGGATCTGCACTAAAAGGGCATAATAGGGGTGAGTACGGTCCACTTATACTTAATAGGTATCATAGGCTAATTGAGAAAGTAGAAACTAATCAGAAAATCAGAAAATGTCCCAAATGGTAGCCTATACTATCTCTACTAATAGTTCTATAATACCCATATATACCGGACTGAATATCAAATCAAGAACAAATATAAAACACAGAATATACATAGTATATAAAACACAGAATATACACAGTATATAAAATGCAATGAAGATGATAATGATGATGATATGATACACGAGGTTGTTGTACAACCTCCATATACACCTATCAAGTTATACTCTTGAGGTAGGACCCATGAGGGTTCATCAACCTCTATGAAATCCAATATCCAATATCCATAACTCTTCTTCGGTACATACATCGACAAAGGTTTTTATGGATGTCATATTTTCTATCAGAAAAATTAGTATTTCTATAATGGCACCAATGTTTCATAAATATATATGATATGGGGATGTAATGCTCACAGCTAATCTAAATGTGAATTTTCAAATTCAACTAATATACTCACCATGTGAGCTAAAAATTCCACTCAATAAGACAACCATCCTTGATCCCATATAATCCCTATGCCAATAAAGTAAGAAAGACAATAATGTGCCATTTGATACCACATAAATAATAACTTAGACATTTTTTTCACTAAGAATAAAATAACCAATTATATAATACCAGGCTAATAACATCATATAAGATCCCACACGATCAAATATAGCAAGTAATGTCATAAAACTACCAAATAACAACAACATAAGCCCCCACACATACACAACACAATAATAAAGCCATTTCTATGATTAGTTCCCATACCCATAATATGATCTTATATCAATATCAACTATCCATCCTAGTTTGAAGAAAGTTAAGCCATAACCTACCTTGATGAAGAAAATCCAGTTCAAAAGCCTTCAACACGGAGCCTTTCCTTCACAAACAGACTCAAAATAAAGTTTGAAGAAAGTTAAGTCATAACCTACCTTGATGAAGAAAACCTAGTTAAAAAGCCTTTAACATGGAGCCTTTCCTTCATGAACGAACTCAAAATCAACTAAAACTTACAAATGTAGTATCTACACATCAAAAAAAGCCAACAATGCTCATATTATCCATTTTCAGATTGGGGACAAAACAAACCCCCAAAATGGATTTTCAAAAAATAAGGGTAAAACCAGAATTTTAGTCCAAAAATATATTACCTTTGATTAAAGGAGGACATGGAAGAAAACCTAATTAAATGCGTGTTGAAGTTGGGATTAAAATTAAAGAATTAGTAATTTAGGTCTATCAAGCCAAAATTCCCAAATTCTACTTTTAACAAGATTTAAATGACAAAAATGGAAGAAAAATAATTGAAATGGGGATTTAGAGCTTACCTAAGCTTGAAAATGGAAGAAATCATCGAAAAGTGCTAAAACCCGAAGCTACAAGTCTTAGAAATGGTGGAAAAATTGAGAAAAAAGATTATATATATGAGTACCATGTGTTGCTAAAGTAGTCAAATGACTGCTTTAGTAGTCACTGTTAAAGTAGTCAAGTACTGCTTTAGTGGTACCTGCCAATTCGTGCTAGTATGCTAAAGTGGATAAGAGTTGCTTTAGCGCCTACCACTAAAGCAGACAAGGCACCGCTAAAGCGTCGTTGTACAATTGGGGTCGACCGCTAAAATAGCCAAGTGGCACTTTAGCGCCTACTTCTCAAGCCACCAAAATAGCACTTTAGTAACTGCACCAACTAAGTGGTGCACCAGCTGAACTTGGAAAAATTTCAAGTTTTCATGGATAATTTGGGATTCCTCCAGAATCTCGTGAATGCAAAAGATTTATGCTACTCTATCAAATTCGATGCTATGGACTCAATGATGAAATCAATATTTTTTTATAAAAATATTGTTTTAAAAAATTTGACCTTCAAGAACCAATTTTATAAATTTTTAAACTGGGGGCCAAAATGGGATATTAAAGCCGTAAAACTACACCTACTATGTTACCATCCTAAACTCAACATTCCAGATATGCTGGCATAGTCTGGTTTTCCATCTGATGCATAGGAAAATAAATGTTGATTGAAGTCAACTATAAAGCCTTTTTAACCTCCAAAAAACTACAAACTCATATAAAATACACTAAAATATATTAGAAATTGTGCCAATCGTCCCCATTCTCCAAAAATACCAGTAAGAAACCACAAGAATGGGCAAAATAGTCAAATCACATAAAATAAATAATTTACAAAAATTAAGTCATTACATAAAGTTACATAGTAGGTGTTCATGATTTTTCTTTCTTTACTAATTATGGTTACTTGTTCACATATCTTATTTTTGGTTGGCCAATAACCCTACCAGTGAACCATTGTTTCTTGTGTACTGATACTACAACTTCTTCATTTTTTTGAGTATGAGCATGTTTTAGTAGCTATTTCAAAACCTCAGTTGTAGAGCAGATAGCATTCGAACTCAAGAGTGAGATAGAAATTTTGAGCTGCCATAAGTTCTTCATTTTGTTCCTGGTCCATTTTTTCAAACTTGGATAGTTTATTTTGTTTATGGGTTGAACCTAACAATTATAGTGTTTTGATACAATGACTTTCAGATTCTAGAGGATTGTTTAAGTATTCATTTGATTCCACATTTGGTATTTCATTTTGAATATTGGAGACATTATTTTATCTAATGAAAAAATAATTTGTTGCCTTGTTTTGGCTAAGTTTTAGGTTCGTGGTTTGGGGTTAGATGATTCTCCCGCTGAGGGTTAGTATGTATGCCACTCATGATGGGTTTGGTTCATGGAAAAGTTAGTACAAATCCCTACGTTTATTGATCTCGTTGTACCAAAATGGGTCTAGTAGAGTCTTGATGAATAGTAGGGAGGCATTCATAATTTGTTTAAAATATTATAGGATTTTAGAAAATTAGAATTTCATTCATTTTTAGTGCTATAACTTGATTCCAACTAGTATCTGGCAATCCAAATTGGTAGCTGACCCTCTTTGTGTAATGAACTAAATTTTGGTAATTTGTGTGAAATATTTATTTTTTAAAACTTGACTTTTTTACCCTTCCCATGGTTGTACTGTGGTGTTTCTGGGGTGTGGGATTGATAAGCATGGTTCTCAATGCATTTCGATGTGAATTGCGCGAGATTATGACTTGTGATTGTCTAAAAGGCTTATTAGTTAACTTTGGTCAATATTTTTTGAACTGTGCATTGGATGGAAAAACAAATTGTACCATCAGACCCAGACGTTGATTTTAGGTTGGTAGCATAGTTGGTGTGGTTTTACTACTTTTGTATCTCATTTTGACCCTCCATTTGAAAACTTGTGAAAGTAGGTTTGGGGGGTAAATTCTATGAAAATAATGTTTTTAAGAAATTCTAATATCTCCATTGAGTTTGGAGTATTGAATTTGATAAGGTAGCATAGTTCATTTATGTTCTTGGGATTCTGGATAAATCTCAAGGTGTCCACAATTTTTCAAGTCTCAACAGCTGGTGCACTACTTAGCTCGTTCAGCCACTAAAGTGCAATTTTGGCTGCTTTCGTGTCCTGATCTAGTGGGACAAAAGTGCCTTAGCGGTGCCCTGTCCGCTTTAGAGACAACTGCTAAAGCGACCTTTGTTTGCTTTAGCAGAATGACATGAATTTTGCTAGTATCGCTAAAGCAGTACTTGACCGCTTTAGCAGTAACCACTAAAGTAGCCATTTGACTGCTTTAGCGGAACCTCGCACCTGGGTATATAAAGTTTTTTCTCATTTTCTTCACCATTCTAGAGACTTGAAGCTTTGAGTTTTAGGATTTTTCGTGATTTTCTCCATTATCAAGCTTGGGTAAGATCTAAACTCCTATTTCAACTAATTTTCTTCAATTTTATCCTTTAAATCTTTTTATACTCAGACTCAAAAGTTGAAATTCGGGGTTTTGGCTCGAATGGCCTAAAACAGCATTTCTTCGATTCAACCCTAATTTCAACCTGTTTTTACTTAGATTTTCTTCTTTGAGTTCCTTTAATCCTAAGAAATAAGTTTTTGGACAAATTTCCATTTTCTTTGAAAACCCATTTTGGGAGTGTATTTTGACTCTGATTTGGAAGTGGAAACCCAATTCGGAGGTCTGTATTGACTCTAATTCAGAAATGGGAAATATGGGTATCATTTTCTTTCTTTTGATACGTGAATTCTATATTTGTGTATTTTATCTTATTTTGGGTCCGTGTGGGAGGTGAAAGCCGCTTATAAAGGCTTATTTGTTCTATTTTTAACATTTGAGGTAGGTTATGGATTAACTTTCCTTAGGATGGGTTGGGTAGTGAATATTAATGTAAATTCATGCTATGGGTATGGGATTGAATTATGAAAAATGTGTTCAAAGTGATTTATGTACCCGTGTGAGGGCCTATGTAGATAATATTTGGCCGTTTTGACATTACTTTCCATGTGTGACCATGTGGGGTCTTGTAAGATGTTGTTGGCCTGGTATTGATATATTCATGCTTGATTTCAATATTTTTGGTGGGATAAAAAGCCTAGATTTTGGGATGTATGTGGTATCACTGACACTTTCTTGCATGTTTCACTTGATTGTTGGATTATATTAGATCATAGATGGTTGGTTGATTTGAGTGGATTTTTTATTCACATGGCTGGTATATTGGTTTGATATTTTATATTCTCATTTTTGTTTATTGTAAGCATTACATCCTTATATCATACTTATTCATGAATAATTGGTACCACTGTGGAAATACTGAAAACACTTGCTTTTTCTGATACAAAATATGGTATTTTTCAAAGCCCTCTATCGATGTATTTGCTAGAGAAAAGTAATGGACATTGGTATTGGATATTGGTTGTATATGGGTTGACTGATACCCCACGGATCCTACCTTAGGAGCACAACTCGGTAGGTGTATATGGAGGTTGTGCGATAACCTCATGAGTCATCATCATCATTATTATCGTCATCATTTTCTTCATTGCATTCCTTATATATTGTGCTTATTCTTTGTTATATTTCTATTATTAATGCGATATTTGTTTATTTGTATTCCTTTCCCCTACTTGTATGTTGTATATGTGTATATCTATATTTTCTTCTTGTATTAGTATTTGTTATCTGCGTATATAGTAGAATTTTTAGTAGAGATAATGTGGGATATTGTATGGGATATTTTCTAATTATAGGTGGCGTGCCCATAGTTTGTATTTGAATGCTTTATTTTCTACTTTACTTAGTTGGCCTATGATACCTACTGAGTACAATTTGACTGTACTCATCCCTACTATGCTCTTTCAATGCAGATCCAGCTATGAGTGCACCATATGAATAGCTGATTCAGGTGACATTTAGAGTATATTCGAGAGAGCAGACATCCCACGCTTTAGGAGTTGTCCTACTACCTCTTCCTATCTATTTTCATATCTTATTACTATTCAAAGATAGATTTTGATCCTTTTTGGACTATTATTGTATCTTTAACACTTGAGTTATATTTGGTAGTTCCTATGATATGACACTAGGTTTATGGATTATGTTTGGTATCTTGATTGTATTTCCATTGTTATTATGTTTGTGTGTTTCGACTTTATTTTAGAAGCCTTGACTTTGATTTTGGTATTATTTTTTCATTTTATTTCAGTTAAGATAGTAGGCTTACTTGTCAAGGCTTGTCGCAACAAGTGTCATCATTACCCTTAGTTTTTGGGTTATGATAAATTGGTATTAGAGAAGTAAGATTTCTATTAGTCTTGTCAGTGTAAGAACAGGGTATCTAGTAGAGTCTGGCAGATCGGTACGTAGATGTTCGTATCTATCTTTAAAAGGCTACGAGAAATCTTTAGGAAGCTCCATTATTTTGTTCCTTATCATGTGAAATATTTCATACTTTGTGTTCTAAGTCATATTTTACTCTTTTTTGCACAGACTGTCGGGACTTGATCTAGTGAGGCTAGAAATGCAGATCTATTATTTGAGAAGATATCCCAATTTAGAGGGCGAGTTGTGAGTCGTGGCATGGATTGAAGTAGAGAACATGCAAGGGGATCTTCCCCATCTAGAGATAACACTAGGGGACTTTTTCCTAGGCCTTAGGTTGAGCATGTCGGAGTTATGAGGCCTATTTCGATCCCACAGAGTTCTTCTACCCAAGTCTTGGAGGGGTTATTGATTC
The DNA here is from genome assembly GCF_002878395.1 of Capsicum annuum. Taxonomy (NCBI): domain Eukaryota; kingdom Viridiplantae; phylum Streptophyta; class Magnoliopsida; order Solanales; family Solanaceae; genus Capsicum; species Capsicum annuum. The sequence continues at coordinate 102,653,288 of NC_061116.1, read as the reverse complement.
AGTTGTTGACCTATTTAGAGAGTGCTCTTATGACTTCACTTGGTGTTCCTCTAGCTCAGAGTATGGTACCTTTGTGTATGCCAGATTTTACTTATGGTGTTCTTTCGGTCCCGAGAGTAGGTCCTTCTATTGTACCGAGATCTGCTTATGTGTGAGACCCTATAAAAATTTCAGCAATTTTATTTTTAAGCCTCCCACATTCGCAATGACAACTGGGGACCTGAATTATGTTTTGAGATATTAAAATGGTGTTTTGGGAATGTTTTGGAACTTTTAAAAGGGGTTCGGGGTCATTTTAGGATCACAAAGCAGTAAGCCTCTGTGATATGGATGTATAACAGAGGTTAACCTCTGTGATATTGGAGTAGCATAGAGGCTAACCTTTACGATATTGATATGCCATGTCACTGTTTTAATTTTGACTAATTTTTATTTTTTTACTTGGGGTAAGGGAATTTTGGTCTTTTCACCTTTTCCACAACTTATAAACATAAAAGTGACCTTTTCCCCTTTAGTTAAAAAAATCAAACACTACTAATCTCTTCTCTAACACTTACACCAAGAAAGCTTAAGGGTGTTTCAAAAAATCACTACTCCGGGCTCCAAACTTTGAATTGACTTTAATTTCTTTCATGTTTTAGGAATGTTTCTCTTCCTTAACTTTAATTTTACATTGTGGCATTAATTTCATGGATTGTCAAATGTTTTAAATAATGGGTTTTTAAATTGAGTTGAGGAGTTTTTGGTGTTACTTATTGAATTACTTGTCCCAAGTTCTAAATTTATTATTCATGCTTTAAAATGGTATTTTTTGGACTGAATCGGTGCATTATTTTAATTGTTGGAATGGGGAACATAGGTTTCCCCATATTGGATGAATGTTGGTTTGGTTGTTGCATTAACCTCAACCCCCTTTGTAAACTTAGTTTTGAATATGGAAAATTATATGGTTTAACTTATTTTTGAAGCCATTGCATTTCATTAAAGGATAAATGGATATAAAAATGGTTTTGTATGGCTATGGTGGCCATGGATTAGATTTAAATAGAACTTGGGAATCAATTTGGTTATGTGGATTGGTTTGGCATAATTGATTTAGCTTACAAGCATAATGGTATGACGATACCAAGTGGTGAATGCTTTAATAAATGACTCCTGGGTTATTGGATTGGTTTATGTGCAAAGTGTTTTAAATTGGGATTAAAGGGAATTATGTAGCTCACCATGAAGGTGTAACTACCGGGGGAATGAAAATTGGAAACCACATTTGCTGGTAGGGGTATAAATGACCATGTGCCTGATGTACATATATATATATATTTTGGGGATGAATATTGCCTTTTTGACTTTAGTTTTCCTTCAGGGTGTGCAACTAATACGTACTAGGGCCCTTTTAGAAGGGGGAACTGAACCTATATAGCCCATAGGTGTCTTTAGGGTGGATCAAGCTACTTAGTTTAGGTTAAATCTTTAGACTCTTATGTTCATGACCCCTGTCCTTATCTCGACATCCTATATATACATATATGAATATGGCGCATTTGGTTTACGACTGGATTCTAGCAATTGCATTACTTTATCCTTATCCCTTGAGTTACATGCTAGTGCTTATCCTACTAACTGCCTTAGAATGCTATATCATTTCATGAATTAGGGTCCGAAGACTTTTTTGTTACTCCTATACAACGTTAGGTGGTTGAACACGTCTATTGAGTTGCAATGAATTGGTGCCTCCATCCTTTAGAAAGCCTTGTATTTTTATTACTCTTTCTTTATGGTCAGACTAATTTTGGATTCTTTTTGGTCACAGCTAGGGGAATGTCCCAACTTAGCTGATATTTTAGTTTTAAAGGCTTTTGGGGACATGTGTAGGGTTGAATGTTGATTTTGACTTGTAGAACTTTCATTTGATTTATTTATCTTTTCATTGCTATCTTAATTGACTTTGGCTTTATTGTTATTTTGCTCTAGAGGTTAGTCTAAGGGGGTGGTTCCACTCCATGGTGGGCTTGATATACCTGTCACAACCAGGCCTTTATTTGGGTCATGACAAGTTTGGTATCAGAGCACAATTCAGGGTCGTTGGACGTCAACAAAGTCATATCGAGTAGAGAGTTCTTTTTATGGGTATGTAGCGCACCACACCTATAAAGAGGAGGCTATAAGGCATTTAGGAATATTCCATTTTTTTTCTATTTTGGGCTATAAAGTGTAGTGTTATGAAAATTCTCTAACTCCTGGCTTACTCACATTTTAGATCATGCCGCCCTGATGATCTAATGGACATAGAAACTCTTATAACCCACCCAAGGAGAACATAGAGGGAAGTCGCCCTATTTATAGAGTGCAGACCCGGTCTAGGGTCCCTACTACTGGTTGTACCTATCCATATGGAGTCCTATCACTCCCTACTAATCCTTCTTGGGTTGTTGATACTCATGCTTAGTCATCTTAGGAGATATCTCTAATGTAGAATTTTGTTAGTCTATTTATATACTTGTCCAATTGGTGGCATCTTAGTCTCACCAGTTTGATCATATTGTCCTACTGTTAGTTCATCTGAGGTTACTCGAGTTGGCCAGTTCATGAGGTTGAATCCCCTAACCTTTATGGGTGCTAAGGTTGAGGAGGTTCCACTAGGGTTTATTGATAAGATGTAAAAATATTTAGGGGTGATGCATGCTACTAATATAGATGGTATGTAGTTTGTTGTGTATCAGTTAAAGGATATAGCTTACCAGTAGTATGGGAAGTGGAACAGTCAAGGGGTGATGATGTTGAGCAGGCAGTGTAGGATAACTTTTCAAGTGTTTTTCTTGATTACTACTTTCCTTAGGAGATGAGGAAATCTAAGGTTGAAGAGTTTGTGAACTTGAAGCAAATTAAGATAAGTGTTAAAGAGTATACTCTAAAGTTCCATCAATTTTCTTGTTATGCACCAGAGTTTTTTTCTTCCATGAGGTCTTGAATGAGGAAGTTTGCTTTTGGGTTATCTCATGACGTGGTGTTAGAGTGTAAGGATGCAATGTTAAATAATGACATGGACATCTCCGGGCTAGTGGTTTATATGAAGTGACTAAAGAATAATAAAAAAAGTAGGTAGAGATGGGGGAGAGGCAGAATGAGAAGTTTATGTATTCAGAGTAGGGTGCAGGGTAATAAAATAATAAGAGAGATGGTAGACAGTGGACCAATAAGAAGAATTAGGGAAATTCGTATTTGTTTTCTAGTTCTGCTTATCCTAAGCCATCTGGTAATCATCATTTTAAGTCTAGTAGTGGTCCTAAGATACAGGGTACCTATTCTCAAGCTAGTAGATCCCAGTCAGCCCTACCTTATCCTCCTTACCATTTTTGTAGGCAGCTTCACCTTGGTTATTGTGAGGAAGGGAGAAATCAGTGCTATAATTTTGGTCAGCATGGTAATATACAACTAGATTACCCTTCAGCCAGGGATTCCACTGGAGATAATAAGGTTCTAGTCGCTAATTTATCAGATCCTATGCTAAAGAGTTCTACTTTGGGTACGACACTGGCCAGAATTGTCTTTATGTCCTAGCTACTCGTCAAGAGTTTGAGGCATCTCCAGATGTTGCTACTAGTATATTATAGCTCTTCTCTTGTGATGTTTACTATTTGATTGATCCAAGTTTTACCCTGTATTCTGTGACTCCTTTTGTGGTTGTACATTTTAGATTTGGTCCAAAAATTATTTTTGACCCCTATTTCTGTGTCTACTTTGATGGGTGACTTGATTGTTGCTAGAAAAATCTATATGGGTTGTGTGGTGTCCATCCTTCATAGAGAGACATTGGTTGATTTGATAGAATTGGATATGGTAGATTTTAATGTTATCTTGGGAATGGATTGGCTTCATTCATTCTATGCTTCTCTGGATTGTAGGACCCAAAGTGTCAGTTTCCAATTTTCAAATAAACCAGTGTAATACCCGTATTATACTTAGTTCAGTTCAGCTCCTAGTGCATGCATAAGAGGCTTAGAACCTAAATTTGCCTCTTAACTTCGAGGACTTTTAAATTTGCCTTCCTGACCCCGAGATGTAAGATTTTGAGTTAATTCATGTTCAGGGGTGTAAGGAGCAATAACACCCCACATTTTTGGGCTAAACTTTAAAGCGTCGTTCTTACAAGTGTAAACTCTAATCCCATGAATTTCTTTTGAATATACATGTCATGATATTTATCCTAGTGTGTGAATTGATTTCGAGGTGAAAAATGTTCATAAGAATCACTTAGAACAAAGTTAAGCTAAGAGCCTTTAATTCATCCAAAGTTTGGTATTTGATTCTACAAGGGTCTACTTTGAACATATATAACTTTTTATATTCATATAATTTTGCAGCTCACGACCAACCAAATTCTATATAATTGAGTCATCTTTCCGACGATACAAATTTTGTCTTAATCCGATACCCGATCAAAAAGTTATATCCATTTTCGTGAGAGAGACAGTGAGGACACGCGATTAGCCTGTGGCGACCGTTTCATCGCCCGCCCTTATTTTACAGCTTTTGGTTCTGCATTTTTAAGGGAAAATGGGTAATTTTCCCCTACCCAAATTCATCCATAACACATTATTAAAGCCCCTAAGAAGCATTATTGGCCCCTTTATTCATAATTTCTCTCCAAGAAAGCCTTCCTCTCCAAGAACAAACCCTAACCTCCTCCCAAGAACTTCAACTTTAAGTTAAGTTCTCTTCAAGATAAACAAGAATTTAAGTTCTCTAGTCTAAGAATTCCAGGAAGCTTTCAAGATCATCTCCAAGGCTTTCAAGGTCAAGCTTTCTCCATCAAATCAAGCCTATTAAGGTATGTGGGGTTATGAACAAGGGTATCCTTTCAACCTTGTGCCTAAATTGCATGATTTTAAGATCTAATTCACTTGTTTTGAATTAGGGTTCATACCCAAGTTTCTATTTTCTTAAAGCATGCCATTATCATGAGATTTAAAGCTATAAGTATGTCAAGAAGTGCTTATGTTTATGTTTATGTTTTAACTAATAAGATTTATATTATGACTGAGATTGAACTATCTTGATTTGATATTGTTGAAGTATTTTGTAAGACCTCGCAAAATCCAAGCTTAACTTAGTTTTTTAGAGTATAAAAAGAGGTTCCAGACTTAGGAAAAATTCAGGTAAGTAATGACACTTATTCTCGTTTTAGGAGATCGGTATTTACATGATTTTATTTAAGACCCTTTTGAACTTAAAGTGTCGATTTCTAAGTCGATTCATGATTAGGGAGGTCAATGGGTGTTCTCGGGCAAGTTTTGTATTTTTTAGACCTTGTTAGAAGCTCGTTTGGATGTTGAAAACAGTGAGTCAACGCGATCTCAACGCGTCGACAGATATTTTTCCCCAGCATTCAGTGTAAATTCCAGTGAACCAACATAAAATCAAAGCGTAGCGTCAACCATCATATAGAGCCCATCGATGCGGTGCATCAGTCTGCGCATTACTGGATGCGTTTTTCAGTAATTAAAAATCCGCGTCCAAAGGGGTAATTAAGTCAATTTTCTCACTCTTGTTCCTCCTAAAACACACAATTTTTACCCTAGATAACAAATATACCTCATTATTCATCTTTTTCATATCTAATAACAAATCCCTATCTCTAAGAATCCATAACTCCTACTCCAAGAAATCTTATAATCCAAAGTTCTGGGTTCAAGAACTTAAAGAGGAAGCTTCAATAACACCATTGGAGAGTCCAGAATCAAACTTCTACATTCAAATTCATCAATAAGGTATGCGAGATTCATGAACAAGGATCCTCTTTCATCCTAGTGCCCAAAACTAGCTTTAACTATAAATTTACATGGTTTTTATATAAATATACATGAATTTTATATTAGGGTTCATACCCAATGTTACTATTTGCAAGATTATGATATTTCAAGTGATTTAGAAGTTGAATTGCATGTTTATTCTTATATCTTCATATGTATTGAAGTAAATTTTAGATTCTGAAGTGAGTTATCATTATTTTCATCACCAAGTATGATTATTATGATGTTTTGACATGAGATTTATGCATGGGTTATTATCCCTAGGTTGAATATTATTATTTTGAGAAAAATTATGCTTTAAGAAATATATGATCAGTTTATTTTTAGATTTTCAGTTAAGATTTAATCTTTTGATCCTCAGATATAATTTGGAACCCACTTTACAGATTTATTACAGATTACAAAAATTAGATTTAGTTTTACTTATAGATTAAATTAGATAAATCTATAATTGGTTTCATAATAAACCCTTATGCTAGTTTTAAAAGTGGATTTCCAATATAATGAGTATATAGATTAAAGGGAGTAGTATTTAGCACCGAGCTGGAAGTGTGGGATTAACGTGCCCTAACTTCCACAGAACTATGTAGCTAACAAAGGTATAGATTGAAATTATTTCCATTTCAATATAGATGACAGATACAAATATGATCACTTAGATTAGGTTATACTCCTTGACAAGAGTATGACACCTCTCTCCAACATGAGGTTTTCCCTAAAGGGGAACAAGACGTTGCACTCCATGTTAGCTCACATAGTTTATGTCGATTGAGATAACCTCCATGCTAGTAAAAGTAAATAAATAGATTTTGAGTAACTTCCTTAAGAGAATAGAATAACAGAAAAAGCTTTTAGGAATACTAAGTGTAAAGGCTCACAGCTTTATTTAGATTATGTTTTCTTTAAGAAAGATATTAGCTACAGACTACATCTTTCAGATTTTAGATATAGAAGTGAGCCTTTTTTACACTTAGATAGTATGATTTACAGAAAAAATATTAGTATAACTTTCAGAACAAAATATGATGACTCACTAGACTTACACGTTATGATTTGCTATTCATGATTACAAATTTCAGTTTTCAGATATTTCAGCTTATGTGAGTCATTTACATTTAGCATGAATTATTTTACAAACTATGATGATAATTAATACTATGTTTTACTTATGCATTCACCTCCATATAATCAGTACATCCTTAAAGTACTAATCTACATATACGTCTATCTGCTATATTATCTCATAATGTAGGTTCAGGTGCTCACTTTTCACAACGAGAGTAATTTCAAGCATCTCCATCTACATCCTGACAGTTGGTGAGTCCTCATAGTTTGGGGACTTAGTCATTTAGTTTATTTTCTAGCTTATCAGTTTAGATAATTCAGTATTTATAGACAGTCCAAGTCAGCTGGGGGTTTGTACTAGTGACTCTCTAGTTATTTGTAGTAGAGGCTTCTCAGACTGCTAGTCTTCTTCAGACTTTCAGATATTTTCAGTTAACTCAGATAGTTTTCCACATATAGTATGATTTTTATGCTTATATTCCATTATTATGAGATTCAGACTTAGTAGAAGGCAAATAGGGTTAGCTTAAGACTATTCGTAGTCTTGAACATTGTTTTATCTCTCGGGACTCATTTTTAGGGTGTTCAAAACTTGGTATGATATTCTAAGGTTTATGAGAATCATAGAGAGTCAAACAAGCCGCATTACGTAGAGTCTTGATCATGGGTGCAAAGCGCGCTATATTTATGAGCAAGAGGCTACGGGATGTTCTTAGGAAATCATCTTTTTCTTTCATGATCTATCATTCTTACAGTATCTCTATCTTATTTTAACTCATTCTTTTATGATCTATCATGCTTATAGTATCTCTATCTGCTTTTAACTCATTCTCTTGTGTGATAGTTGAATATGCCTTCCCGTCAAGCTAATGCCCGCAGAAATGATAACTAGCCACTCCAACCCATCGATTCTCTGAAGGAGAACATATCCTATGTTGAGTTTTGGGGATTTGGCCCAGGCAGTGACTGCCAATGTTTAGGGAAACCATCAGGCAGTAGTCCTACTTCAGCAAAATGGTGATTTAGCAGTAGCTAGAATCTGAGATTTCATGAGAATAAATCTGCCAGAGTTCTTTGGGTCAAAGGCAGGTGAGGACCCACAACTTTATTTAGATGAGGTAATGAATATCTCAAAGATTATGCATGTTTCTGAGGAGGAGAGTGTAGATTTTACATCCTATAGGTTGAAGGATATGGTGTGTGATTGGGTAGTTATATGAAAAAATGGTAGAGGTGAGAATACAACTTCTATGAGTTGGCAAGTGTATCAAAATGCATTTCTAGATATGTTTTTTTGCGTGAAATGAGAGAGGCTAATATAGAGGAGTTTGTTAACCTGAGGCAGGACTCAATAACAGTGAAGAAGTACTGCCTTAAAAGTTCAATCAGTTGTCTAAGTATGCCCTTGATACGATGGTTGATCCTAGGGAAAGTATGAGTAAGTTTGTTACTGAAGTATCTGGATTGGTAGTCAAGAAGTGTAGGACTACCATGCTTATTTGTAATACCTCGGGAAATACTTCGTTGAAATTTTGTGCGTAAACGTGTTGGGTTCTATCTTCTAGAAGGAATTATAAATTTTCATATGGAATGTCTTAGATTATGACCCACCATTGCTTAGAGTATAAAATAAGCTTTCCAACGATATGTGGATCATCCAAAACAGACACCCGAGCGACGAGTTATGCACATTCTAATCGAACCGTGAATAGTAGTGAACAGTAAAACGTGCAGGAAAAAGTACTGAGGCCTGGCGTATTTTTGCTCAAACTTTAAACGATCATAACTACTTGTATATAATGATCTGGGTGATCTAATATATATCAAAGGAAAGCTCTGTGAGTCCTCTTTTCAATGAAATTGGTTTCATCTAATTTGTCTATCGGAGAAAAAGGTTATGGTCGATCTACTTCAGACTATCAAAAGCAAATTTTTGGGTCAACTTCAAATAATCATAACTCCTCGTACACAATGTTCTGGGTGAGATACTATATATCAACAGAAAGATATGAGAGTCCTCTTTCTAATGAAATTAGTTTCATCCAATTTGGATATTGGAGTAAAACGTTATGGTTGATCTACTTCAAACTCTCAAAATAGTCCATCAAAGGACATATCCGAGACATTTTCAAAATCCTTCCAAACAGTATATTAAAGCCTATTAGAAGCATTATATGTTATATTTCATCAAATTCCCTCAAAAAGAAAACCCTAAGCTCCTACATCCAACTTCAAGAACCTCCAAAGTTCACCATTAATTCTGCAAATTTATTCAAGATTCCAAGTTCCTAGTTCTAGAACTCCAAGAACCATCATTCAAAGGCACGATTAACATCTAAAAAATAAGTATCTATCTAAAGTTCATCATTCAAGGTATGTGGGGTTTTTCAACAAGAACTCTCTTTCGTTATTGTGCCCAAAAGTAATTTTCTTTACAAAGGCATGATTTTTATTTGATTTTTATGAATTTGAAGCATGAACCCATATCTTATGATGATTATTATGAAATCTTGATGTTTATGATTTTAAAAGATGAATTTACATGTGTGGAGATATAAAGCATGAATCTTGAATAATATTTATCATGATTTGGTTATTCGAGTCATGAATTCTCATTGAAAATTGTGTTTTTTTTTAGAAAGTGTGTGTTATAAGCACGTTGATGTTGAATATTTGAGATATTTTGAATGATTTGACCTTTTGGTCTTAATGGAGTTGTTTTGAACTCGAGTGTGAAAGAAATACACAACGTGCTTGATTTTGATAGATGGGAAGCATGATGGCTCCCGATGTATATTTATATATTACTGAAATTGTTTTGTTATGGATTGACTTTGAAATGATCTGAGCTAAGTTCGGGAGAAATCTTTAGCACTGAGTGGGAGGTATAAAGAGACCTCACTTCCCTAGATCTATGTTCCCCCGTAGGAGTGAGCCTGAGGCAGATTTATATAGTGATCACTATTTTGTGTGGATTTCATATCGATAGTCCTACTCCGATGGCAAGGATAGGACGTCTCTCCCCAACATGAGTTGTACGTTGGACTCCATGTAGCTCACATGGTTTATATTGGTTATAGGATGTCCCAATGTGTGTGTGTTTCCTTGTGTCTATGGTGAATAGTGAAGTGATTTAAAAGTAGAATTGTGAAAGTTATTCTTTTGAAAGATTTAAATGATGTTTACATTATGAGAATTGATATTCTTGATGAAATGAAAGTGATTGACAAATTATATGATGACTCACATGTGTTATTGTACTTATTTCATCCTCTCATGATTATGATGATTTTCTTCGAGCTATGTGAGGCTTTCATACAACTTGCATATTTCTTATAAATATTTATGATATTGTTGTTTATACAACTGCATACACCCTCATATACTTGGTTCTTTTCCATGGTACTGACCCATATCTTCGAATGTGGGCTACATTTTCTCGTATGTAGGTTCAGGTGCTCAGTTCCAGGTTCGACAGTGATTCTTTGGGCATGCTGTTCTACATCCTCTATTGTGGTGAGTCCTTATGTTCTGAGGACGTGATGTCTGATGTTGGTTTCACGGAATCATTTACATTTGATAACTGTGTATGAGTCAGTTGGGGCATGTCTCAATGGCTCGCTGGTTTTATTGATTTTCTTAGAGGCTTGTCAGACTAGAATAGATGTTGGGAGTTGACTAATAAGTCATATTTTGTTATCTTTCTGAAATTCTTTTATTCTTGGATGATGATTACTCTATTGATATTTGAGGGTTATTTATGGAAACCCCGTTGATTTGTGTTGAACTGAATAAAAATGGCTCAAAGGGTTAGCTTGGGGCTACTCATAGCCTCAAGCACTGTGTGATGCTCCAGGACCCATTTTTGGGGCGTTACAAATTTGGTATTAAAGCCTAAGGTTTTAAGGTGTCCTAGGGAGTCTGACAAGCCGCGTTAAGTAGAGTCTTGATTATCGGTGTGTAGCTCCACATCTATGAGCAAGAGGCTACATGATGTTTTAGGAAAAGTATGATTCTTTCTTTTAGAAGTCTATCGTGCCTAAAGTGTCTCTCTCTACTATTGATTTGTGCTTTCCTCTTTCAGAAATATGCCTCTATGTTGAGCGAAAAAGAAATAATGATGGTCAGCAACCTCAACCCGCTGACCCATTAAATTAAAATGTGTCTCATACTAAATTTCGGGCAGCCTTTCAGGCGCTGGCCTAAGCTGTTACTACAAATGTTCAGGCCAACCCAGCCCCAGTTCCACAACAGCAGGGAGATGATTCAGCTGCTTCCAGGAATCGTGACTTTATGCGGATGAATCCATCAAAATTCTATGGGTCCAAGTATAATGAGGATCCACGGTTGTTTTTAGAGGAGGTGCAGAAGATTACTCAGCTGATGCATGTATCTGAGGAATATAGTGTGGAGTTGGTTGCGTATAGGTTGAAAGACCTTACTTATGAATGGGTGGTTTCTTGGAGGAAAGGTAGAGGTTAGAGAGCTATCCCTACAACTTGGCAAGAGTTCCAGGATGCATTCCTGGATAAATTTTTCCCTTTAGAGATAAGGGAGGCAAAGGTGGAAGAGTTTATGAACCTATGACAGGGCTCTATGACTATTAGGGAGTACTGTCAAAAGTTCAATCAATTGGCCAATGTATGCTCCTGACTTAGTGGCTGATAATCGGGCTAGTATGAGTAAGTTTGTGACTGGAGTGTCTAGTTATGTGGTTAAAGAGTGTAGGTCTGCAATGCTAAATAGTAAGATGAATCTTTGTAGGCTGATGACTCATGCCCAATAGATTGAGACAAACAAAATTAAGGAGAGAGATAGAATGAGAGGGAATAAGAGAGCTAGGTCCGAGCAGCACAAACAGGGTCAGACTAGATCGTAGGGAGGGATCTGCCCTCAGTATCAGGATCGTTCATCTATGCCAGCACTATTATCTACTAGTGCTCCCGTGCATAGAGGTAGGCAGGAGCAAGGTAGTAGGTCATATGTATCCAGGTCCCAGTACACTGCTGACAGTAAGCTAAATTATCTCCTGTGTCGTAAGTGTGGTAGGGCTCATTCAGGTGAGTATTGGGGTAAGAAGAGGGGTTGTTTTCAGTGTGGTGACATGGGTCACAGAGTTAGAGATTATCTACAGGATGGACAAGGGCATCATGACTATCGCCCTCAAACCCAGACTCAGACTGTTAGTGCTCCAGTTCCAGTGACTCGCCCAGCCCCAGCTCAGGGCACCTTTTCTAGCAATGCTAGTGGGCAGCGCCAGAATAGATTCTATGCTTTATCGTCCCACCAGGAATAGAAGGACTCTCCCGATGTTTTTATTGGTATGCTTCATGTATTTTAGTTTGATGTGTATGCTTTGTTGGATCCTGGATCCAGTTTCTCATATGTTACACCTTTGATTGTTGTAAATTTTAAAATGAGTCCTGAGGTTATTCCTGAGCCTATCCTAGTTTCTACCCTAGTGGGTGATTTGATTGTTGCCCAGAATGTGTATAAAAAGTGTCCTATTACCGTTCTTCATAGAGTCTTGTTGGTTGATCTGATTGAGTTAGACATGGTAGATTTTGATGTGATTCTGGGTATGGATTGGCTGTATTCTTCTTATGCCTCTATTGATTGTCGAACTCAAGTGGTCAAGTTTTAGTTTTTGGGTTCATCCATTTTTGAGTGGTCTGGGAATTCTGTGTCACCCAAGAGTCATTTTATCTCTTACCTCAACGATAGAAAGCTTATTTCCAAGGGGTGTATTTACCATTAGGTTAGAGTCAAAGATACTAAGTCTGAGACTCCAACTCTCCAGTCTGTTAATGTCGTCAATGAGTTTTCTGATGTCTTTTCGAATGATCTCCCAGAGATACCTCCTGATAGAGAGATAGAGTTTGGGATTGATCTTCTTCTCGATACTCAGCCTATTTCTATTCCTCCTTACCGTATGGCCCATGCATAACTTAAGGAGTTGAAAGAGCAACTCAAATATCTACTAGATAAGGGTTTCATAAGGCCCAGTGTTTCTCATTGGGATGCTCCTGTGTTATTTGTGAGAAAGAAAGATGGCTCTTTGCGTATGTGCATTAGTTACCACCAACTGAATAAATTCACCGTAAAAAATAAGTACCCCCTTCCAAGAATAGATAATTTGTTTAACCAATTGCAAGGTGCAAGTTATTTCTCAAAGATAGACCTTCGTTCCGGCTATCATCAACTCAAAGTTAGGGAGTGTGACATCTCGAAAATTGCTTTTCGAACTCGTTATG
>NC_061116.1:102538483-102637159 GCF_002878395.1 Capsicum annuum | reverse complement strand
GGGCGTTACATTATTGGAGAAATGGATCTTGATAGATTGATAATTTATGCTCAGTAAATTGAGGTAGAAAAGTTAAAGGGAAAAGAGGGAAGTAATATGAAGGCTAGAACAGGGTAGTTTAAGGATGGCTAGACTAGGTCTCAGGGGGAAATCATTTGTAGTTTTAGAATTGTTCATTTATGCCTGCACCATCTTTAGCTAGTATTTCCTCTCCTAAAGCTAGGCAAGAGCAATAGGGTAAGTCTTCTATGTCCAGATCTCAAAATAGTGTGAGTGGAAGACCCAATTATCGTCCATGTTTTAAGTGTAGTAAGAATTATCTTGGTAAGTGTATGTTGAGACAAAAAGGGTTTTTATGGTTGTGGTAAGTTGGGTCATGGAATTAGAGAGTGTTCGCATTTTAAGCAAGGAAATAGAGATGTTCGTCCCTAGACTCAGGCCACTAGTGCACCAGCTCCTCTAGGTTACCCAACTCCTCCTCAGGGCGCATCATCTAGTATCGGTGGCGGTCAGCGCAAGATTTAGTTTTATGCTTTACCATCCCATCAGGAGCAGAAGGATTCGCCAGATGTTTTCATTGGTATGCTTCGTGTCTTTCTTCTTGATGTTTATGTGTTGTTAGACCCCGGGTCAAATTTATCTTATGTGATCCCGTTAGTTGCAGTGAATTTTGAAATAGGCATTGAAAAGATCCCTGAGTCTATTTTGGTTTCTACCTCAGTGGGTGAGTCAGTTGTTACCAAATAGGTTTATAGAAAGTGTCCTATCATTGTCCTTTATAAAATCATGTTAGCAGACCTAATAGAGTTAGATATGGTTGACTTTGATCTTATTCTTGGTATGGATTGGCTTTATTCCTATTATGCATCGCACCCGAGTGGTGAAGTTTTAGATTCAAGATGAGCCAGTCTTTGAGTGGAAAGGAAATTTAGTGTCTCCCAAGAGTCATTTCATATCTTATCTTAAAGGCAGAAAATTGATTTCCAAAGAGTGTATCTATCATCTAGTTAGAGTCAAAGATACTAATACTGAGACTGTAATAGTTTAGTCAGTCATGTAGTCAATGAGCTTCCTAATATTTTTCCCAAAGATTTGCCAGGGGTACCTCCCGATAGGGAAATAGAGTTCGATATTGGCCTTCTCCTAGATACTAAGCGTATTTCTATTTCTCCATATCATATGGCTCCAGCCGAACTTAAGGAGTTAAAAGAGTAGCTCAAAGATCTTTTAGATAAAGGTTTCATAAGGCCTGGTGTTTCTTCATGGGGCACTCCGATCCTATTCGTGTGAAAGAAAGATAGCTCTTTGCAAATGTGCATTAACTATCGTCAGCTGAATTAAGTCATAGTAAGAAAAATATCCTCTTTCTCGAATTGATGATCTATTTGACCAGCTTCAAGGTGTAATTTACTTCTCAAAGATAGACCTTGGATCTGGCTATCATCAGCTTAGAGTAAGGGAATGTGATATTTCAAAGACAGCTTTTAGAACCCGCTATGGCCATTTTGAGTTTCTAGTCATGTCTTTCGATCTAACAAATGCCCCAACAGCCTTCATGGACTTAATGAACCGAGTGTTCAAACAATATTTGGACATGTTTTTCTTAGTATTTATAAATGATACCCTTTTCTATTTCCGTAGTGAGGATGATCATGTAGACCATCTCAGAATTGTGTTGCAAACCCCTAGAGACCACTAACTGTTGGCCAAATTCAGTAAATGTAAATTTTAGCTAAGGTCTATATCTTTCCTCGATCATATTGTTTCCAATGAGGGCATTAAAGTTGATCCCCAAAAGACAAAAGTATTAAGAAATTAGCCTAGACCTATCTCTCTATCATAAATTAGAAGCTTCATAGGTTTAGCTGGCTATTATAGGCATTTGATTAAGGGTTTCTCGTCCATTGCATCCCCTATGTCTAGATTAACTTAGAAGTTAAGTTCCAATGGTTAGATTTATGTGAGAAGAGTTTTTAAGAGTTAAAGACTTAACTCACTTCGGTTCTAGTTTTAGCACTACCTGATGGTACAGATGGGTTCATCGTGTATTGTGATACTTCTAGAGTCGGTCTAGGATGTGTTATGATTCAGAGAGGTAAAGTTATATCTTATGCCTCCAGATAGCTTAATCTTCATGAAAAGAATTACCCTACCCATGACCTTGAGTTAGCTGCTATTGTTTTTGCTTTGAAAATTTGGAGGCACTATCTTTACAAGGTGTATGTTGATATGTTTACGGATCATAAAAGCTTGCAGTAAGTGTTTGCTCAGAGGGAGTTGAATCCTCATCGTAGAGGTGGTTAGAATTATTGAAGGATTATGATATAAGTATGTTGTATCATTTGAGCAACGCTAATATAGTGGCAGATACCCTTAGTAGATTGTCTATGGGCAGTGTTACTCATGTGGAGAATGATAAGAAAGAGTTAGTGTGGGAAGTTCATCGGTTAGCGAGATCGGGTGTTACATTGGTTGATTCAGTTGAAGGGAATATTTGGGTTCAGAGTAGTTCTGAATCTTCTCTAGTTTCGAAAGTGAAAGAGAAGCAAGATAAGGATTCTAGTTTGGTCAAATTGAAGGAGTTAGTTGAAGACCAAAAGATAGAGGTTTTCTCCCAAAGGGAGGATGGTGTGTTGAGGTACCAGAAGAGATTGTGTGCGCCATGTGTTGATGATTTGAGGCAGTGGATTATGGCAGAAGTGCATGGTGTACATTATTCCATTTATCCAGGAGCCACCAAGATGCACCTTGACTTGCGGAAAATCTATTGGTGGAGTGGTATGAAGAGAGATATACCTAAATTTGTAGCCAAGTGTGCAACTTGTCAATAGGTTAAAGTAGAGCACCAAAGACCTAGTGGTACATTTCTAGAGTTTTGTATCTCCATTTAGAAGTGGGAAGAGGTAAATATAGACTTTGTGACTGTATTACCCCATTTGCATTGTCAGCATGATTCGATTTGGGTTACTATAGGCAGATTGACTAAGTCAGTGCATTTCTTACTAGTTCACACGTCTTACATAACTAAAGATTATGCTAAGTTGTATGTTAGAGAGTTATTCAGGTTGCATGGAGTTCCTTTTTTTATTGTCTCTGATAGGGGTACTCAGTTTACCTCTTAGTTTTTGAGAGCCTTTCAGAAAGGTCTTGGCACCCAAGTTCATCTTAGTTCAGGTTTTCATCCACAGACAGATGTTTAAGCAAAAAGGACCATTAAGACTCTGTAATACATATTGAGAGCATGCGTTCTAGAATTCAAAGGTAGTTGGGATGACCATTTGCTATTGATTGAGTTAGCTTATAATAACAGTTATCATGCTAGTGTTCAGATGGCCCCGTTTGAAGCTCTCTATGGGTAGAGATATATATCGCAAGTTGGTTGGTTCAAAGTGGGTGAGCCCGCTTTGATTGGGCCAGACATGGTGTTTGAAACCATGGAGAAAGTTCAGTTGATTAGAGAGAGATTAAAAGCATCTCAAAGTCATCAAAAATCTTATGCAAACATGAGAAAAAGATATCTTGAGTTTGAGGTTGATGACATTATATATTCAAAAGTTTTTACTATGAAAGGGGTAAAGATATTTGGTAAAAAGGGAAGCTTAGTCCTCGATATGTAGGTCGCTTCCAAATTTTGAGTCATGTTGGGAAGGTGGCATATGAGCTTAAGTTACTCGTAGATTTATCCTCATTTCATTCAGTATTCCATGTGTCCTTGTTGAATAAGTGCATGGTCGATCCAACCATTATAGTTCCTCTAGAACGTACAAATATTCAGAATAGCCTTTCATATGAAGAAGTCCCAGTAGAGATTATTGATCGTCATATCCGTAGACTAAGGAAAAAAAGTTCCCTTGGTCAAAGGTCTATGGCGAAATCAGTCTGTTGAGGGTACTACTTGGGAAGCAGAAGCATACATACATACCAAGTATCCTCATCCCTTCTCCATGTACTTAGATTCAGCTGAAGGTAATAGTCTTCCTTCATTTAGTTCTTTTTCAGTCTCAGATTCAGGTATATAGTTGTCTTCATGTAAAATTCATGCACTTACAAATTAGTTCAGTAACTCATCATGTTTTAGATTTTGAGTACAATTCTGGTTTTAGTTGTGCATGTTCAGTATGTATACTTAATCCATCAGTATTCTCAGCTTAGTCAGCCTCATTCGAGGACGAATATTCCCAAGGGGGAGATATTGTAAGACCCCACAAATTCTTAGCATAACTCAATCTTTTAGAGTATGAAAAGAGGTCCCAGACTTAGGAAAAATTCAGCTAAGTAATGAGACTTAGTCTCATTTAAGGACCTTGGTATTTCCATGATTTTACTTACGACCCTTATAACCCTAAAGTGTTTATTTTTTAGTCGATTCATGATCAGGGAAATCAATGGGTATTCTCGGGCGAGTTTTGGATTTTTTGAACCTTGTTAGAAGCTTGTTTGGATGTTTGAAATAGTGAGTCGACGTGACCTCAATGCATCGTGTCGCTTATCGCATTGAAGCAAATTTTTCCCCAGCATTTAGAGCAAACTCCAGTGAGCCGATGTGATATTGATGTGTCGCATTGGCCATCGCATCGACCCCATAGACATGGCGCATCGATCTACACGTAGCTGGGTATATTTTTCAGTAATTAAAAATCTGCGTCCAAAGGGGTAATTGACTCAATTTCCCCACTTTTATTCTGCCCAAAACACACAATTTTTACCCCAAATAACGAAGATACCTCATTATTCATCTTTTTCATCTCTAATAACAAAACCCTAGCTCTAACAATCAATAACAAATTCCATAACTCGTACTCCAAGAAATCTTATAATCCAAAATTCCAGGTTCAAGAACTTCAAGAGGATGCTTCAAGAACACCATTAGAGTGTTAAGAATCAAACTTCTACATTCAAATTCATCAACAAGGTATGTGGGGTTTATGAACAAGGATCCTCTTTCATCCTTGTGCCCAAAACTAGCTTTTAACTACAAATTTACATGGTTTTTATATGAATATACATGAATTTTATATTAGGGTACATCCCCAATGTTACTATTTGAAACATTATGAGATTTCAAGTAATTTACAAGTTGAATTGGATGTTTATTCTTATATCTTCATGTGTATTGCAGTAAATTTCAGATTTTGAAGTGAGTTATCATTGTTTTCATCACCAAGCATGGTTATTATGATGTTTTGACATGAGATCGATGCATGGGTTACTATCCCTAGGTTGAATATTATTATTTAAAGAAAAATTATGTTTTAAGCAATAGATGATCAGTTTATTTTCAGATTTTCAGTAAAGATTTGATCTTTTGATCCTTAGATATGATTTGGACCCCACTTTATAGATTTATTACAGATTATAGAAATCAGATTTAGCTTTACTTACAGATTGAGTCAGATAAATGCATAATTGGTTTCATAATAAAACCTTATTCTATTTTTAAAAGTGGATTTCCAACAGAATAAGCATACAAATTAAAGGGAGTAGTATTTAGTACCGAGCTAGAAGTTTGGAATAGCATGCCCTAACTTCCACAAAACTACGTAGCCAAAGTAGGTACAAATTTAGATTATTCCCATTTCAATATGGAAGAAAGATACAGATGTGATCACCTAGATTAGGTTATAATCCTTAGCAAGAGTATGGCACCTCTCCCCATCGTGAGGTTTTCTCTAAAGGAGAACAAGACGTTGGACTCTATGTTAGCTCACATGATTTATGTCAATTAAGGGAACCTCCCTGCTAGTAAAAGTAAATAATTAGATTTTGAGTAACGTTTTAACAGATTTTTAAAAAACTAAGTGTAAAGGCTCACAACTTTATTCAGATTATGTTTTTTATTTCAGAAAGATATTAGCTACAGTCTGCAGCTTTCATATTTCAGATATAGAAGTGATCCCTTTTTACATTTAGACAGCATGATTTACATATAGAATATTAGTGCATCTTTAAGAACTAAATGTTATGACTTACTAGACTTACACAGTATGATTTTCTATTCATGACTACAGATTTCAATTTTTAGATATTCTAGCTTATGTGAGTCATTTACATTTACATGCATTATTTTACAAACTATGATGATGATTGATATTATGTTTTAATTATGCATTCACCATTATTACTCATTATATACTAAAAGTACTAATCCACATATACATCTATGTGCTACATTGTCTCATAATGTAGGTTTAGGTGCTCAGTTCCCACAGTGAAAGTGATTTCGAGCATCTCCATCTACATCTGGATAGTTGGTGAGTCCTCATAGTTTGGGGAATCAGGAATTTAGTTTATTTTCTAGCTTATCAATTTAGATAATTCAGTATTTACAGACAGTCTAAGTCAGTTGGGCTTTGTCTCAGTGACTTTCTAGTTCTTAGTAGTAGAGGCTTGTCAGACTACTAGTTTGCTTTAGACTTTTAGATATTTTCAGTTAACTTAAATAGTTTTCCGCATATAGTATGATTTTATGCTTATATTTAATTATTATGAGATTCATACTTAGTAGAAGGCAGACAAAGTTAGCTTAAGGATACTCAGTCTTGAGCACCGTGTGGTGTCTCGAGACCCAAAAATAATTACATATTTCATGATTGTTATTGAGCATAAATTTTTGTTGTGCATTGACCAAGAGTTTAAAGCATGAATTTTAGGCCTGAAGTAAATTTTGAGATTTCAAAAAGATCATGCTCTTCAGTTTTATTTGATAAGATTATACTAAAAATGAGTTTGAGATTTCAAGAAGACTATGGTATTAAGCTTCTTTGATGGTTTTATACTACGATTTAAAAAAAGATGCATCTTTTGATACTAAGATAAGATATTGAATCCACGTTTCTTCATTTTGATTATAGTTTAAAGCAAAGAAAAGCAAAATTGGTTTTCATTATAAAACCTTTATGCTAAGTTAAGGTGGATTTCCTAAAGTATGAGCATAAAGTAATAAGGGAGTAGTATTTAGCATCGAGTTGGGTATGCATCCAAGGTCACATTCCTAGAACTACATGCCACCATAGGTTTAATCTCCCAATAGAGGTTAAGTATAGTTATCACTTAAGTTAAGGTCCTCTTCCACTAGCAAGGGTAGGGCAACTTTCCCCAATGTGAGCTCTCCCCACTGTGGATAAGACATTGGACTCCATGATAGCTCACATGGTGTATGTCATTTTGAATAAGCTCCCTAAGAAAGAATAAAAGGAAAGCTTTTAGAAACTAAGTGTTATGGCTCACAAAGATTGTCTTTATGATTTATTACTCATGTTTAGGATTTTACAGCTTTTGTTTTAGTCAAGCCCATAGGTTTAAACCTTTAGCATGCATTGTTTAAAGGTTTATATGTACGTTAAGTTATTAATTTTACTTATGCATTCACCCCCACATACTTAGTATATTTCAAAAGTACTAATCCACATATATGTCTTTGTGCTTCATTGTCTCATTATATAGGTACAAGTTATAGCGCACACATCATAATCAGACAATTTGCAGCTTCCAGTCAGTAGGTGATGAGTCTTTTTGATATGAGGGCTCAATTCAATCATAGTTCGAGTAGCATCTTATTTTCTTTATTCAATCATATTAATTTAGGATAGCTGGGGGTCATTTCCCAGCTACCTATAGTCAATACTAGTAGAGGCTTCATAAATAGTTAGTAGAGTGTATGTATTTGATTTTAGTTTTTTTTGTATAACCAGAATTGTAATTGTTTTAATAGTTTTATTGAATAAATTTTTTAATAGTTTTGCTGAATATGTTTAGCTAAAGACTTCTCTTCCAGTCATTTTTTCAAGATTTATGTATCCTATTCAGTTGCTCATGAGTTATGCTTGTACAAGGGTTAGCTTGGTATCACTTGTGGTCTTAATCACCATGTAACGTTCAGAGGGTAGTCTTGGGCATTTCAAACTTGGTATCAGAGAATAGAGTTCAAGTGTCCTAGGGTGTTTGTGAAGTCATGTCTAGTAGAGTTTTGCAGAATGGTATGAAGACTTCTATACTTTTTTTGAGAGGCTATAGGGAATTTCAGAAATGTTTCCCTTCTTCATGCTCTAGGTCATGCTGTAAAGTTATTCTCTCAAAATTTCTGTCAATTTATGTGTTGCTCTTTAATTCTTCTTCTATGAATTATTCTTGAGATAATATGATTATCAAGTTCTAATTCCTCCCAAGATGATGCTCTCAGAATTACTATCAGTAACTTCAGAAGTCATACAAGGTGATTGAGAGGAGCTCGCTAGCGTGTCTTAAGTTTCTCAAGTTGAAAGTTATTTCCTCATCCTTATGATTTGTTCAGTTAAGACAGAAAGATATGTATTCATATTCCTTGTTAATCCTTTAATACAGATAGTGCTCATGAAAGGAGATAGTGTGAACCTAGATTGTTAAATAGAGTTTGCATTTGAGGGATATTGTAGCCTAGAGTGTTTTGATTTATAAGTAGTAGAACCTTCTTATAGTTGGAAGTGTGGATTCAGAAGTGTAGTGGCAAGAAAGTTAGGAATGGCAATTGATCAAAAATATATAGATGAATTTATGTATGCTATCGAGTTTATGTTAAGATAATATGTCCTTGTATGTCAGTTTATGGGTAATGAATATAGTACTATTTTTTTGGTAGAAGGTAGAGAAAGAGTTATTAGTTAAAGTGGATTATGGTTTGCTTGAAATAGGAAAGGAGATCTTGATGGTATGTTATGATGTTAGAAAAGTATAGGTCATTAATTAAGGTATTAGGTTATTAAGGATTGTTAATGTAGGGTTCCCCATGTGGTTGTGAAAAAGAAATTGGTTGAGGGTTATAGAGCTAGGGGTATAATTTAAATATATAGATGGATAAGCACTAGAGATATATGGAAGAGGGATGTGCTTATGGACTGTAATTAGATAGAATTTAAGATTATGATCAAATGTCATTATTATAAGGTTCTAGTGGACTAGTATTTCCTGATGTTTTAACATGTAAGAATGGTGTGTGAAGTTGTGGTTAATCATGGTTAGAACTAGACACTAAGTTTGAACAGTAGATGATCATAAAGGTGGAAATAATGACTGCTTGGTTAGTGATGATAGTTATATGGAAGTGATCTAGTAGGCTTGAATAGTGTATGCAAGAGTTTAAGTTTATAAGGTGTGCCCAAGGTGATATGGGGATTGAATTATTTTCTAAGATTATTAAGGGTAATGTGTGCTTAGATAATGCCCATGAGTTTCTAAGTGTGAATAAGGCTAGTCATATAGTATATGGTATTCTTTATGGCTATGTTAAGAAGCTAGGGATAGAGGATGTTGAGCCTTTTGGTGTGATTTGATTTAGTGAGATAGATTATGTGTTTAGTGAAGCAGGTATGTTTGTCGAGTTAATAGAGTGCAAGTCTATGATGATGACTATTGAAGCTAAAGAACATTAAGGGTGGTATAAACTAAGAGAGTGATCAGGAATGAATTTTGTATTATTTAGATGTAGTTTATTCAGGTGAGTGAACATTCATGTATAAAATGTTAGAGCAAAAAAATTATGGTACAGTCTGAGGATACGGAGCAAACCCATAAGCTTAGAATGTCAGCTTTGATTCAAGGGAAGATGGTAGAGTGAAGAACCAAATCAAGTTTTGAGAATTAGATTGTGATACATATCAATAAGAGTTGTGATGAGAGAGTGGTCCCTTCTTACTCTAGAGTGTTCCTTGGATTTTAGTCATTATCAACCAAATTCATGTCTTGAATGATAGATCCATGCCAAAGGCCAATGCTTATACACTTCATGCATATTCAAGTCCATTCTCATCTTCTAGTAACTAAGTAACAACTTTACTCTATGGTTCGAGTCATCTCTCATAAATCTATGAAACTCCAATCTTATGTTGAATATCTTATAATAAGTATGAACTCATGTTTCGGAGTATGATCAGTTCTCAAAACTCATGTTACTAGTGAAATTCGCATTATATCATGTACATCCTCAGTTTAGATTTATTTAATGAATCTATGCCTTTGATATTCTATTCCTCAGGCCTCAGTTAAGTGTCAAAGTTATGTATAGTATTCTTTCGTGCTTCAGGTCCTTATGCGTTATCCCTTTGGTTACCTCTTCCTACGTTAAGATAGTGGTGGTGATAATGGATAAGAAATAATTTAAATGAGAGGGTGTTGATGACCCTCATTAAGAAAGATTATTTATGCTTTTCTATCTAAGGCTAAAGGATGAAGGAATATTGAGCTAAATCTTAGGTATATGTCCTAGTTAGTTCAGAATTCTGGGTATGTCATCTTAAGCATAGTGCAAGAAAGTTGTTGTTGATAGAGGTTTAGAGAATATGAGAAGTATGCCGTTATGTGTGTTTGCCTTGAAGTTTATATGTGGTTATAATGATAGGCTTGATTGTCCTGTTGGGATGTAAGTGGAGGAATGCAAATGCGCTAATAAATCCATAGTAGGAGTATAGAGTTAGTCATTATAGCTGTAAGGCATGTTATGCTTAGGGTGCGAGCTCTGGAAGAGACATAGAAGATTGAATCATGTGGTTTAGACTAGTATTATGGTGTAGCATGTTGTATCTTGTGATTTCAAGTTAGACTTGATCATGGTGAGAGAATTTTGTTTAGTTTAGAATTTAGTAGATGGATTTATCAATGCCTATATGAAAATTTTAAGTTGATTCAAATGAGTATGGTATGTAAAGGGAATGGTATAGTTGAGGGAGTATTTGAGAAGTGTTGCTAATCTTGAAAGTAAGAAGTTGCATTGCCTAAGGCCTAGTAACTCTATCCTAGCTTATGATCTATATGTCTATGTTCCATGCTTTAGAGTTGTATCAATGTTGTGATTCCGTAGTCAGATGTGTTGCTAAGATCATCCCCAAAATTCTTTTCTTCATAATATTATTAGAATTTCTTAGAAGAGTGTTGGAGAAATACTCCATTTCAGTATAATTCAGTCTGTATCGCCAGCAATCTAGGTCAGCAGTCCGATAGAAAAATTTCTAGAGTTTTTTCATTTTCCGATCTAGTCTTACTATCTGAAGTTCATGAATATGGCCATTCCAAGAAGTAATTTATTTGTATCCATGTAAATTGTGAATCTAGTTCAGTCCATGCATCATGTTTCAAATTCAGATATTCTGTGATGATTCAGTTCGTAAGTTTCTCATGCATCATTTCAGTCTTTCCTTAGTATTTTATCCAAGTCAGTATCATTTGGAGAACGAATAATCCTAAGGGGAGATGTTGTAATATCCCAATTTTTCATGTCCTAAACCTCTTAAATTTTCTTCATAAAACTAGATCCATATTGAGGTAATGGTTACTCATAAGTTGACTCTCTCGTTTCATTGCATGTATTCAAGAAATCGGTTTAGTCATAATATTTAGTTCATGTATCATGTTTCAGACTTAGTTAGGTAATCATGTTCCAAGTTATGCATGTTCAATATATGATCTCAGTTACCTTAATATAGTACTCTCAGTCTAACCAGTCTTATTCGAGGACGAATGTTCCTAAGGGGAAGATATTATAATATCCCGTATTATCCTCAGCTCAGTTCGGCTCCGAGTGCATGCATAAGAAGCTTAGAGCCTTAAAATTTCACTAAGTATTTGTGACTTAGTCATATTTTTGGCCTCTTAACTTTGAGGACTTTTAAATTGGCCTTCCCGACCTCGAGACGTAAGTTTTTGAGTTAATTCATGTTCAGGGGTGTAAGGAGCTGTAATACCCCATATTTTTGGTCTAGACTTTGAAGCATCATTCTTATGAGTGTAAACTCTAATCCCATGAATTTATTTTAAATAAAAATTTCATGATCTTTATCCTAGTGTGTGAAGTGATTTTGAGGTGAAAAATGTTTATAAGAATCACTTAGAACAAAGTTGAGCTAAGAGCCTTTGATTCGTCCAAAGTTTGGTATTTGATTATACAAGGGTCTACTTTGAAAGTATATAACTTTTGATTTACGTAAAATTTTATATATTGAGACCCACCAAATTATAGATAATTGAGTCAGCTTTCCAATTATACAAATTTTTCCTTAATACGATATCCGAGAGAAAAGTTATAGCCATTTTCATGAGAGAGGCAGTAAGGGTACGCGATTAGTCCACAGCGCATGCTCCATCGCCCGCCCCTATTTTACAGGTTGTGGTTCCATATTTTTAAGTGCAAATAGGTCATTTTCCCCCACCCAAATTCATGCATAACACATAATTAAAGCCCTCAAAGAGCATTATTGGCCCCTTTGTTCATAATTTCTCTCCAAGAAAGCCTTCATCTCCAAGAACAAACCCTACCCTCCTTCCAAGACCTTCAACTTCAAGTAAAATTCTCTTCAAGATTAACAAGAATTTAAGTTCTCTAGTCTAAGAATTCCAAGAAAAGATTTCAAGAGCATCTCCAAGGCTTTCAAGGTCAAGCTTTCTTAAAAAAATCAAGCCTATTAAGGTTTGTGGGGTTATGAACAAGGGTATCCTTTCACCTTTATGCCAAAATTTCATGATTTTAAGATTTTATTCACTTATATTGTATTAGGGTTCATACCCAAGTTTCTATATTTTTGAATCATGTGATTATTATGAGATTTAAAGCTTTAAGTATGTCAAGAAGTGCTTATCTTTATGTTTTAACTTATAAGATTTATAATATGAATAAGATTGCACTATCTTGACTTGTTATTGTTGAAGTATTTCAAGATTTTTATTGAGCATAAAGTTTGGTTATGAATTGACCATGAGTTTAAATAATGAACTTTATGCCTTAAATAAAGTGTTGAGATTACAAGAAGATAATGCTCTTAAGTTTTATTTGATAAGATTTTACCAAGAATGCATTTGAGATCTCAAGAAGACTATGGTCTTAAGCTTCTTTGATGGTTTTATACCGAGATGTAAAGAAATATGTATGTTTTGATTCTAAGCTAATATATGGAATCCACGTTTGTTCATTTTGATTACAGTTTAAAGCAAAGAGAGGCATAACTGGTTTTCATTATAAAACCCTTATGCTAAGTTAAGGTGGATTTCCTAAAGTATGAGCATAAATTAATACGGGAGTAGTATTTAGGATCGAGTTGGGTATACATCCAAGGTCACATTCTCAAAACTACATGCCACCATAGGTTTAATCTCCCAATACAGGTTAAGTATAGTGATCACTTAAGGTCCTATTCCACTGGCAAGGGTAGGACAAATTTCCCTAACGTGAGCTCTCCCCACTGTGGGTAAGACATTAGACTCCATGATAGCTCACATGGTGTATGTCGGTTTGAAGAACCTCCCTAAGAAAGAATAGAAGGAAAGCTTTTAGAAACTAAGTGTTATCGCTCACAAAGGTTGTCTTTATGATTTATTACTCATGTTTATGATTTTACAACTTTTGTTTTATTCAAGCCTAATGTGAGTCATTTACACTTAGCATGCATTATTTAAAGGTTTATATGTACATTAATTTATTATTTCTACTTATGAATTCACCCCCATATACTCAGTGCATTCCAGCAGTACTAATCCACATATATGTCTATGTGCGACTTTGTCTCATAATGTAGGTACAAGTTGTAGAGGACACATCATAATCCGACAGTTTACAACTTCCAATCAGTAGGTGATGAGTCCTTTTGATTCGAGGGCTTGAGTCAATCATATGTCGAGTAGAATATTGTTTTCTTTATTAAGTCGTATTGATTCGGGATAGTTGGGTACCTATAGTCAATACTAGTAGAGGCTTCATAGACAGTTAGTAGAGTTGATGTATTTGATTTCAGTTTTGTTTTGTATAACCAGAGTTGTAATCATTTTAATAGTTTTGTTTTAAAGATGTTCGGCTAAATACTTTTCTTCTGCTTATTTCTTCAAGATTTATTTCTCTTATTCAGTTGCTCACAAGTTATGCTAGTACAAGGGTTAGCTTGGGATTACTTGTGGTCCTAAGCACTGTGTGACATCTAGGGGGTAGTCTCAGAGCATTACAACCGGTGATTAAATGGGAGAGAGTTCCTTAGTAAGCAAAGGTAGGTTTATCTTGTACCTTAGAGCTCAGAAATTGATTTTAAAAGGGTGTTTATATCATTTTGTTCGGGTTAAAGATTATAACTTTGAGGGTCCCTATTTTTAATCTATCCCTGTGGTTAATGAATTTCTTAAAGTGTTTCGCGATGATCTTCTTAAAATTCCTCCCAATAGGGAAATAGATTTTAGGATTGGTCTTTTACCTAATACCCATACCATTTCTATTTCTTCTTATAGGATATCTTCAGCTGAATTGAAGGATCTTAAGGAGTAGTTAAAAGATCTTCTTGATATGGGTTTTATTCATCCTAGTATTTCTCTGTGGGGTGCTCGTGTTTTTTGAGAGAAATAAATATGGGTCTCTTCGAATGTGTATAGATTATCGTAACTTGAATAAGATTATAGTGAACAATAAGTACCTTATTTCAAGGATTGATGACCCATTCAACCAGCTTTAAAGTGCTAGGTGTTTCTCTAAGAGTTATTTTCGTTCAGGCAATCATAAGTTAAAAATCAGGGAGTTTAATATTCCTATGATTGATTTTCGAACCTGGTATAACCATTATGAGTTTCTGGTTTTGTCATTCGGGTTATCTAATATTGTGGCTACCTTCATGGATCTTATAAATTGGGTGTTACGATAGTTCCTGAATTTATTTATTATTATCTTCATCGATGACATCTTGGTATACTTTAAGAGTGAAGAGGATCTTTCCAATCACCTCAAAATCGTATTGCAGACTCTTAGGGACCAAAAATTTTACGCAAAATTTTCTAAGTGTGAGTTTTGGATAAGTGTTATGACTTTTCTTAGGCATGTTGTTTCTAGCGAGGAAATCAAGGTGGATCCACAGAAAGTTAAGTTAGTTAAGAAGTAACCTAGACCCACGACTTCAACCAACACTAGGAGCTTCTTGGGATTGGATGGGCATTATATTAATATGTGGAGAGTTTCTTGTCTATTGCTTCTTTGTTAATGAGGTTGACTTAGAATAAAGTTAAGTTCTTGTGGTCCGATGCTTGTGAGGGTAGTTTTAAGAAGTTGAAAGATAAGTTGACTACTACGCTCGACTTAACCCTACCCGAGGCTCTAATGGTGTTTTGGTGTATTATGATGTATCCCGAGTTGTACTGGGTTGTGTCTTGATGCATCATGGTAAGGTTGTGGCCTATTATTCTAGGCAACTTAAGGTTTACGAGAGGAATTATCCGACTCATGATCTAGATTTAGCGGCTATGGTTTTTAGATTGAAAATTCAACATCATTAGTTGTATAGGGTGCATGTAGACATCTATTCAGATCATAAGAGCTTCAGTATATGCTTGCCCAGAAGGTGTTGAATCTTAGGCAAAGTCAGTGGCTTGAATTGCTCAATGATTATGACATGAGTCATCACTACCATCTAGGTAAAACTAATGTTGTTGCTGATGCTCTTAGCAAGTTGTCTATGGGGAGATTATCCCAGGTTGATGGGGATAAAAGAGGATTGGTGAAGGATATTCACAGGTTGGTAAACTTTGGAGTTTGTCTTTTAGAATATGAGAATGGAGAAGTGATTGTTTAGGAGGTGGTTAAGTAATCTCTTGGTGTTTAGGTGAAGGAGAAGTAGGTTTTGGATCCCAAACTCATATAGATTAAGAATGATTTGGGTCAGTAAAAGTTTATGGCTTTTGAGATTAGGGGAGATGTCATCTTGAGATATCAAGGTGAAACACCCCGAACTTTGGCCCTTGCCAAGTTTCTTAAGTCTTGAACCTTTTGATCAGTATACGACTTTCACCATGACTCTTATAGTGTGGATACAGGTCTAGGACCCTAGTTGTATGTTGGTTAGTGTAATATTGGCCAAGTTATGCTCAAGGTATGAGAAGACTCAATACTAGTCTACGTTCTTGATTCGAGAAGTATAGTGTCAAATCGTATGTTGTCCAGTATCTAGACTTTGATGTTCTACTTAGGGTATGACTTAAAGGGTACTATTCATTTAATGATGGTATGAGTTACGCTTAGGAGTCATAAGTTGGATATCATGTGGTGTCAAACTTTCTGATTATGTTACGAGTTGAGGGTACCACTCGTATGATGTGGATACGAGTTGAAGGGTCCAATTGTACCCTCCTGTATTCTTTTTACAACTTTTAAGCTAAGGGTGTTATGGACATTTCCCACCCCAAGCCATTAAGACCCCACGTCTTATAACACTATTTGGTCCCTCATTATAAACTTTAGAATATTGAAATACTCTCTAAAAACCTCTCTAAAAGACTGGTCTAGGGTTTCTTCAAGGTGGTCATCTAGAGGCTTAAGGATCGAAATCTCTCCGAGAATCTTCTTAACTCAGGCATGTAACTCTTCCATCATTGTTAGTTCGAAAAAAATCATGTATTTTAATCATTGCGTATGGTTCATTAATGGTGATTTTTAAGGACATAGTTGAGAGTCTGAATGCATAATGTTGAGTATTGTTTTCTCATGACTTAGATTATGATTATACATATTTTGATAATGGTTTTGCACATGTAGGTGCTTGGAAATTTTGATTTAAACTAAGGAGTCATGGTTAACCCAAACTTAATGGTTTATGGCTTGAATAATGGTTTCATAATAGTATGCCCTCAATATGTTAGTGAAAATATCAATGAGAAGAATTTTGTGACATATGAATTGTGTTTTGAACTAAGGCATTGGCCTGTGCATGTTGGTAATTGGTAAATTGTTTTATGAAGGTCTTGTTGGCCATAAATTAATTTGAATCACAAACTTGGTGGTTTAATTAGCTAAATGGGTTCGTGTCTGTAAATGTTGAATTAAAATGAGGTCTTCATTTAGACAATGGGTTCAGGTCCCAAAGTTGACTAATAATAATTGTGGCATGTTGTGTACTTGTAAGTGGGATTGGAATGACGATACCAATGGAATGCATTTGGTAAGTAATTGGACTAAGGGTTGTGAATATGTGTAACGAATGTTTTAAATTTGTGTTTAAAGCGGTATGTGTAGCCAAGCTATGAAAGTGGAGTCTGAAGGACTAATGCTGGAAACAGTGCTAGCCGATGCTGGTGTCTATATGACCGGGATATTTGAGTCCCCCGAATGGAGATATGAATGGGAGGTTCGAGTCTGCCATATTGAATACATTAGTGCTTAAGTCACCTTGATTATGTCTGGAGGATTGGGTCCCCTATAATTACATATACGGTTATGGATATTCTCTGGTTCGTGCGGCTACACACACTGGGGCCCTTCCAGCTAGGGGAGAACGGGGCCCATATAGCCCGTGGGTGCCTTGTTATATAATAGTTATGCTACACAACCTAGGTTAATGTTACAATAGTTCATACTAAGCCTTGTTCCCTTTTTCGACACTATATATGTATATGTATATATGTGATTGCATATGATGATTTGACTTGATTTTGAATAATGGCATTAATTTATTCCTCTATCCCTATGTTACATGCTAGATCTTCAACCACTAAACATCTCCGGACGCTATATCCCTGTGCTATGTAGGACCTAAAACTTCTCTTTCCTTTCCTGCGTAGTGATTAGGTCTTTGGGTTGGTTCATGAGTTGACATTAAAGTGATGAGCTTCCATACTTCGGAAGGCCTCATTCCATAGTTTTTATATTCTATGTTTCATACTTTGTTTAGTCTTGGTTTTGGGCTATAGTTGGGGGCATGACCCGATCGAAATACTCTTTGGATTTGATTATAGGCTTTATTAGACTATTATTGGTATTGGCGGTGTTGGTAGTGGTATTAGAATTCGTGTTGGTATTGGCACTGACGCCGATACCCGTTAGTAATCGTTATGATTATACTTTGATGTCTTAATACTATTAAACTCATATCTTTTTATATGTTCAAAGTTTATCTGACTCTCCAACATGCTGTGTTGGATTGATTGGATGAAAGGGGCAATCCCCGATCCACGTGGGACTTGGCATGCCCGTTATGGACAAGCCCTGGTTTGAGTCGTGACAAAGTTGGTATCAGAGCCTAGATTTGGTGTCACTAGGTGTCTGATAAAAATCTACATCAAGTAGAGTCTCTTTTATAGGTGTGTAGTACGCCACCATTATAAAAGAGAGGCTATGAGACAATTAGGAATGTTTCCCTTTCTTCTTGTATTAATTTCAAGATATAGAGTATAAGGTCTTGGATTTTTCTTATTTTTATTTGCTTATCTTTCAAATCATGACTCCAAGAAGATCTGATGTTTATGAAAACTCTTCTATTCCATCGGAGGACAAAGTGGATGGAGCTCATCTAACTTCTAGGGTCCAGACCCAGTCATGGGTCGCTGCATCTGACTGTCATCGTATTGTCCCTCCTATCCCCACTGATCCTACTCCCAAGGTGATACTCATCATAGAAACGGAAACTATATGGTGCGCTCTTTGGTGCTTGAGCTGAAGATGAAGCAACTGGAACCATGTTTTCCCCCAAAGTAACCTTAGCAACTGAACAGTTTCTAAGCATATAGCCTGGCTGACCACACTTAAAGTACCTGTCCCTTTCCTCATCACAGGAACCCTGATGGAACCGACCACAGAACCTACAAGGAGGACACGATAAAGCCAAATGTACCCTACTAGCATGAGATTGGGCACCCTGTGCCCTAATGTTATCTCCACCCTGCAGACGTCTGTATCTCGACGACTTCGGGTAGGGAGAATTAGCTATGAAGAAAGATCTAGAACTCCCCCACTTCTTCTTTGGCCACTTACTACTATCTCTACCACTTTACTATTGGCCACCACCCTTCTTAGAGAACCTAAACTTTTTACCCTGCCTCACCCATACCCCAGCTTGCTTTTTCCTTCTCCTTCTCCACTTATTGCATATGAGCAACCAACCTAAAGATGTTCATGTACTTGATTAGCAAGGCAGTCTTACTCTCAAAGATCAACTCATGAGACAGTACTGAAGAAAACTTTCTCATCCAAGATTTCATATCAGACACCATCTCTGAAGCATGCCGATACAATTGGTGAAACTTCAAGGTATAATCCTCGACCAATATTTTCCCTTGTTTTAGATTAACAAATTCCTCCGATTTTGCTTCCCTTAAATCCTGAGGAAAGAAGCGGTCCAAGAATGTATTAGAGAAAGTATCTCATAGATTTGAATCATCATCATCGCTCATTTCCCTATCCCATTCCTCGTACTACTGGTACACCATATCCTTCAGCTGGTAGGCAGAAAACTCCACCCCTTCCAGATTCGTGGTATGCATATCCCTGAAAATCTTCTCCATCTCATCTAGAAAATCCTGAGGATCCTCCTCTACCTTAACACCAATAAAAGTAGGAGGGCTCATACTTATGAAATGGCCAACCCTTGTGGCCTTAGAAGATCGAGTAGCATATGCACCACACTAATCCTGAGAAGATATCAATTGATCCATCATATGAATCAACTGACACAACTCAACATTCGTAACGTCAGCCTAAGGAGCCTGAAGAGGACTAGAGGGTACCAGTGGAACTCCTGGACAAAAAGGGTTTGGATCTCTAAACTGAGTATGCATCCCATGAGTAAAGCATGTCCCATTAATATCATCCCCGGATGGGACACAGAAGTTTTTGTGCGTATCAAATCATAAAGGCATGATCTGAAAAGAAATCAAAAAGGGATTAGAGTAAAATTCAGGACCTTAGACTTACAGCTTTAAAATAGATCACAAGAAAGAAAACATTCATATATGCCTTGTAACCTCTCCCTTATAAGTATGGCGTGCTACACATCCTTAGAAGAGACTCTACGTGATGTGACTTTGTGATACCAATCTGACATGACTCAAATTAGGTCCTATTCATGTCGGGTACGTTAAGCCCAACCTAGACTGGAGACCACTCCCAATACATAACCATAACCGCCCTACGCTGAATGTCGGATGAATTTCAAACATATATATATATATAACATAAGAAAATGGAACAATTATTAATCAAATACAGTTAACTAGTGTCATCCCCAATTCCAATACCAATCTAAAGGCTGACACCAATATCGACACCACCCATACCAACCCATAGTAGTCTCACAAAGCCTCTATCAAAAAGTAAACAATATCCGATCGGGACATGACCCCGACCGTAGCCAAAACCCAAATCATTTAAAGGACCAAAATATGTAAAGAAAGCCATAACATGAAATAAAGCCTTCTAGAGTTAGAAAGCTCACCACTTCAATCCAAAACAATATCATCTCGAATATGATCACTGAGCAAGAAGAGTAGTATAGTCCGTTCCTACATCGTGTGGGGATATAGTGCCCAAATATGGGTTAGCAAGTGAATGATAGCATGTATTTAGGATAAATATAAAATAATGTCAACCTTTAAAATCAAGTAAATAACCATATGTATTCACATCCAGACACACACACAAACATACACACACATATATATAATCCATGCCAGGAAAGGAAACTAAGTTTAGCATGCCTTTAAAACCATTAACCTAGGTATGTGAAGCTTAACTATCCTAGAACCACCCTGAGCTATATGGGTTCAGTGTTACCCCCTGGACAGGCCCCAGTGCATGTAGCCGCACGAACCAGAGATACCATCAGGTAGGGGATTCCCATGTACCCTTCGCCCTCCATGATACATATATACAAGTATAACTTTAGGGGATTATCATGAAACCCATAAGTATATGGTTGCTATTACCAATCCTTATATTGGTAAACATGATTTTCTGGTGTCCGTCTATTGGAATCATACCTTCACAGTTAGCTATCATATCTCCCTATTATTATGAGATTAAAACCATCAACACACGACTAAACAACCAATTCCATTTATTATTATACAAGGCTATAAGAAGTGGTAGCATCATACTGACTATAGCTTGCAAAATGTCCTTAGCCAACCTTTTAAGGGATTCCCATGTACCCAAAGTTTCCATTGTTATTAAGTTTACTTGGGGAATTCCCGTGTACCCCACAAGTGATTCATTATTAAGTTTAATTAGGGGATTCCCATTTACCCTATAAGTTTATTTGTTTAAAATAATTTCATAGCTGATAACCTCCAAGGCCTCCCTCTTTAACCATTTAAAACTAT
Organism: Capsicum annuum; assembly: GCF_002878395.1. NCBI lineage: Eukaryota > Viridiplantae > Streptophyta > Magnoliopsida > Solanales > Solanaceae > Capsicum > Capsicum annuum. Next base: position 102,616,087 of record NC_061116.1, on the reverse strand, counting down.
CCAAACCAGTTTAAGTTCCATCACTATATTATATCATGCAAGGTTTTTAATAAAAGTTAAACTATGTAATAAAAACATTCTCATAGACATTTTATCAAACATGTTGAGGACATATAGTTTTCAAAACAAAAACCAAGTACCAATTGACCATTCTCATGCAACCACATGTTCAAACCACCACTATATTATAAAAACCACAAGTAAAAACATAGGAAAACATAGATCAACCATTAATAACCAAAACCCCCAATACATATTTCAAAACCCAAACCCATACCATAATTATTCCATGAAAACGATACATTAAATCATGCCTTTAGTTGAAACTAACAATGAGGGAGGATTAAGATGCCTTAGATTATAAATAAGATGAAAATAAATCACCCTTTAGAGCCTTAAAGGAAATCCTAGATTGAGAGAGTATAGAGAGTTTTTGAGTTTTTAAGATTAGAATAATAGGGTAAATAAAGTCCCAATAGTGTTTTAAGTTAAAGGTCATTAGAGGTTAAGAAGGGAAATATCCAGAATAAAATTCCCACAATAGGGTATGACCACCCCCAAACTATACCATACCATATGAGTGGTACCCACCACTCGTACCCTAAGCCTTACCTTGAACCCCAATACTTTCCATCATACAACCACCAAGGACAGCTCATATGCAACCATACAACAAGTACCCTAGAATCATACCTTAGGTAGAATAGAATAACCTAGGATAGACATAGGGCATCATACGATTGACATCATACCATTAGTACCCCTACATATGACTAGTATGATCTATTCATACCTTAGATAGAAACCAACCAAATAACACTGATGAACATACGAGATGAGGACCCTAAATCGTACCCTATCATACGATAATTACCCTAAGTCATACGACGTCCAGAAGGCTTAAAATGCAGAAAATTTCTAAGGACTAGAACCCTAGGTGTTTTAGGTTTCTTTCGGATATGTATTGATTATCTGTAGTTGAACAAGGTGAGAGTAAAGAATAAGTATCCTCTTCTGAGAATTGAAGATCTCTTTGATCAACTTCAGGGTGCCAAATTTTTCTCTAAGATTGATCTCTGATTCGGGTACCATCAGTTAAAAATTATGGAGGTAGATGTCCCTAATACTAACTTTTGTCCCTAGTATGGGAATTTTAAGTTTTTGGTTATGTATTTTAGGTTGACTAATGCCCTAGCAACATTCATGGATTTGATTAATCGGGTCTTTCGTTGGTTTCTGGATCTATGTGTGATTGTATTTATTGATGAAATCTTGGTCTACTCTAAGAGTAAGGATGATCATGTAAATTACCTCTGTGTTGTGTTGCAGACTTTGAAAGATCACCAGTAGTATGCTAAGCTCTCTAAATATAAATTTTGGTTGAATTTCATAACTTTTTGGGGTTATGTCATGTCTAATGAAGGGATTATGGTGGATTATCAAAAAGTTGATGTGGTTAATAAGTGGCATAAACACATGAACCTAACTAATATTTGAAGCTTCTGGGGCTTAGCCAGGTATTAAAGGAGGTTTCTAAAGAGTTTCTCTTTTATTGCCGCTCTATTGACTAATTTGACTTAGAAAAAGGTGAAGTTCCTATTGTCGAATGCTTGCAGGGGTAGCTTTGAGATGCTAAGAGATAAGTTGACTTCATCTTTTGTTTTGACTCGACCGAGGGTATAGAGGGATTTGTGGTCTATTGTGATGCTTCCCAGGTTGGTTTGGGCTATGTGTTTTGATGCAGCATGGAAAGGTTGTTGCTTATGCCTTTAGAAAATTAAAGGTTCATGAGAAGAATTATTCAACTCATGACTTAGAGCTATTGGCCATGGTATTCACATTGAAAATTTTGCATTACTATTCATATGGGGTTCACGTTGATATCTTTTTTTATTGTAAGGTCCTTTAGTATGTTTTCACTTAGAAAGAGCTTAACCTCAGGCAAAGAAAATAGATTGAGTTGCTGAAGGACTATGATATGAGTCTTCACTACCATCCAAGTGAAGATTATATGGTTGTTAATGCTCTTAGTAGGTTGTCCATGGGGAGTCTAGCTCATATAAATGAAGATAAGAGGGAATTGGTGAGGACATTCACTATTTGGCTAACCTTAGATTTCATTTTTTAGACTCTGAGGATAGTGGTGTGTTTGTGCAATAGGTGGTATAATAGTCTCTTGGTTTGGAAATAAAGAAAAAACAGGTATTATATCCTCTTTTGATGAAGATTAAAGATGATGTGGGTAAGTAGAAGGTAATGGCCTTCGAGATTGGTGGTGATGGTATCTTGAAGTACCAATAGAGGTTATGTGTTCCTAATATTAATGGATTGTGAGGTAAGATTTTAGCCGAGGCTCATGAATCAAGGTATATGGTTCATCCCGATTCAACAAAGATGTATCATGATCTTAAAAAAATGTATTGATGGAATAATATAAAACGAGATGTAGCTGACGTTGTGGCTAAGTGTATGGTATATCAGCAAGTGAAGGTGGAGAACATAAGGCCTAGTGGGCTACTTTAAAAGACTACCGGTGTGGAAGTAGGAGATAATTAAAATGGATTTTCTTACTGGCCTTCTGCGATTGCAGAATCAGCGTGACTCTATTTGGGTCATCTTGGATAAGATGACAAGGTTTGTCCACTTATTTCCAGTAAGAACTACTTATTTTACTGAGGATTATGCAAATTTATTCCTTTAGAAAGTAGTAAAGTTGCATGGTGTCCCTCTCTCAATTATTTTGAATTGTGGTACTCAGTTCTCGTCACATTTATTGTGCTCTTTTTAGCATTATTTAGGGACTAAAGTGAGTATTAGTATGGCTTTCCATCCGCAATCAGATGGGAAAGCTGAAAGGACTATTTAGACTTTGGAAGACATGCTACGAGCTTGTGTGATTGACTATGGAAGATGTTGGTTTGACTATTTTCCTTTGATTGAGTTTTTTTTATAATAATGGTTACCATTCTAGCATTGGTATGTCCCCGTTTCAGGCATTGTATGGTAGGAGGTGTAGGTCTCCTATTGGGTGGTTCGAAGCTAGTGAAGCGAAGATGTTTTTCCTGGACTTAGTTCACTAGGCTACGGATAAGGTGAAGGTAATTTGGGATAGTCTAAAGACCTCCCAAAGTCACCAAAAATTATATACAGATATAAGGCAAAGGGATTTGGAGTTTGAGGTTGGAGATTAGGTGTTCTTGAAGGTGTCTCCCATAAAGAGAGTAATGTGGTTCGGAAAGAAAGGGAAGTTTAGTACCTGGTATGTTGGCTCATATATGGTTTTGAAAAGGGTTGATAAAGTTGCATATGAATTGGAGTTACCATCTAGCATGAGTTCCATTCATCCGGTATTCTATGTGCCTATATTGTGAAAATACATGGGTGATCCTTTGTTGGTTATTCCCTTTGAGAACATTGGTATTTCAAATTACTTGTCTTATCAAGAGGTCCTAGTGAGGATATTCGATTGACATGTTTGTCGGTTGCAAATGAAAGACGTGGCTTTGGTGAAGGTTCTATGGCAGAACCAAAATTTTGAGGAAGCTACTTGGGAAGCCGAGGAGGACATAAAATCCAAGTATTCGCTATTATTTCTGATTTTGGAAAATTATGCTTGAGGTATGTGTTGTTCTTAATATCCTTTTTTCTATCTTAGTTGGTGATAGATTGTGAATTCCACACCTTAAACTTTGGCCCTTGCCAAGTTTCATGATTCTTGAAACTTCTGATCATCATACGACTTGCACCATGACTCGTATGGTGTAGATATGGATCAAGGACCCCAGTCGTATGTTGGTCAGTGTCATATTGGCTTAGTTCTGTTCAATGTACAATAAAACTCCATACTAGTTGTATAGTCATGATATAAGAAGTATAGTGCCCAACTGTGTGTTTTTCAGTGTCTAACCTTTGATGTTCTGCTTAGGTGTAACGCCCCGAAATCAGCTCCCGAGACGTCACACGGTGCTTAGGGTCACAAGTGACCCCAAGCTAACCCTTCTACTGGCACATCTCATAAGCAACTGAATAAGAAGTACAAATATATATGCAAATCTGCTGAAAATAAATCTTTTTGAATTTGATCAATACAATACTAAAGTTACAAGATTTCAATTCTGCCTTTACAACCATAACTGAAATGAAATGCATCAACTTCTATGGACTGTTTATGTAGCCTCTACTAGTACTGACTATAGGATGCCGGGTTATGACACCTGACTAAACCAAATCAATACGACTGAATAAAGAAAATACAACAGTTTTAATTCTGCATCACTTACTCAAGCCCCTGAATTAAAAGGACTCATCACCTGCTACTGGATTCTGCTAACTGACTGGATCTAAAGGTGCTCGCTATACCTTGTACCTACATTACGAGAAAATGTAGCCCACATATGGGTGTGTGTATGGGTCAGTACCATGGAAATGTACCGAGCATATGGGGGTGAAATGCATATATAAAATAATATCTTAATATCATCACAGTTTATAAAATTATACATGCTGATATAATTGACTCACTTAGCTCGAATTAAAATCATCATAATCATAAGAGAGTAAAATAAACCGGGTGAAACATGTGAGTCATCATAATAAATCTCAATTCACTTCTATCTCGATTCCAAATCACCAAAGCAATCAAATCTCATAACGATTCTCTTTGGAATATATTTTCATTAAATCTTTCGAAAACAATGATTTTCTCAAACTCAGTCTTTCAAACAAATATGTTTTCATCTCAGATAGAAGAATAAGACTTTTCATATTAGATAGGAGAATGCACACACACACACACTGGGAGTCTCTTATAAACGACATAAACCATGTGAGCTACATGGAGTCCAACGTCCAACCCACGTTGGGGAGAGCTATCCTATCCTTGACATCGGAGTAGGACCTTAATCATTCATTCATTAGTGATCACTATATCATTCATCCTTAGGCTCACATCCTACGGGGGCACGTAGTTCTAGGGAAGTACCAATCACAGCTATACCTCCCACTCGGTGCTAAAGACTACTTCCAAACTTAGCTCAGATCATTTCACAAGATAATCCACAATAACACAATTCAACAATTCATAACGGGAGCCATCGTGCTACCCCCTTTTCATAATCAATCAAAATATGGATTTCTTTTCTCATTCGAGTTCAAAACATCTCTTTCAAGACCAAAAGGTCAAATCATTCTCATCTCAAGGTGTATATAACACAAAACTTCTTAGAAATTCATAATCTTGAATAGGGGGTTCAAAATCCATAATTCAACACTTGAGCAAAACATTTCAAGATTTATACTTTATGTAGCAACATGTATAATTCATACTAAAATCTGGAAATTCAACTTAAATCATGAATATTCACATTAAGCTCATGGAATTCATCTTTAAAACATCCAAATTTCATAGTTTCTTCAACAAGAATATTTCCATCTCAAATTCACAAGTAAAGCATGTAAAATCATGTGTCTTCATAAAATAATATAAATTTTGGGCACAAGAACGAAAGGATGTTCTTATTGATATCCCCACATACCTCTATAGTAACGAAATTGTTGGAAGATTGGACCTTCAAATCTTGATTGTGCAACCCTAATTGTTTTGCTCTTATTGTTATCTTGAATGATGTGCTTAGACTGATAATAGGGTTATGATGTGTTTAGGAGCACTTAAATTTGTAGGGTTATGTTTAGGGACGTGTAAGGAATGTTAAAAGGATTAGTTATCCTCAAAATAACTCAAAAATGGAGTGTTTTCGTTACTAAAACCCTAAGTGTGCGTCGCACACCTGATCTTATATGCTAGGGTATGCACCGCAGACCTTATCGCACAAGCTAAGGTATGCGTCGCATACCTTATCGCACATCCATACTGCCTCTCACAAAAATGGCATAACTCATCACTCGGGTATTCAACTTTTGCAAAATTGGTATCGTTGGAAAGATAATTCAAATATATACAATTTGATAGGTCTTGGGATGAAAAATTCCATGTATATTAAGAGATATATACATTTGAAGTAGACCCTTGTAGAATCGAATATCAAATATTAGACAAATCAAATGGTCTTAGCTCAACTTGGCTCTAAATGATTTATATGAACATTGTTGACCTCAAGAGCACTTCACATACTAGGATAAAGATCATGAAACTTGTATTCAAATTCAACTTATTTGGATTAGATCTTAGATGCGCAGGAACGACGGTTAGAATTCTAGCATGAAAATACAGGGTATTACATTATCTCCCTCTTAGGAACATTCGTTCTCGAATGTGGATAATTAAGATGAAACACAGAGGAATCTCAATCTTTAAGATAACTTGTACAACTGATATAAACTAAATCACTGAATCTCAAACATAATGAGTCACTGAACTGAGCTGCATGTGCCTGAATTCTCATGAAAATAATTATATGGCTCAGATAGAAATGAGAGTGTCAACTTATGAGTAACCATTACTTTGCGCTGGATATGATCTGATGAAAAAAAGATTATAGGTTTATGGCATGAAAACTCGGGGTATTACAACATCCCCCTCTTGGGATCGTTCTTCCCGAATGATAATAATTTTGTGAAAATACTAGGAAGAGACTGTGACACTATATAGGATACTTACGAACTGAATCATGACTCAATATCTGAAACTGAAACTGATGCATGAACTGAGCTAAATTATTCAAACTTCTATCATGAAACTGAATTCTGAGACGACTCTACTTTACTTGCTTCAAGGAACTGATACATATTGAGATGACTCTACTTTACTTGCTTCATGATCCATTAATACATCTCAAACTAAGAAGTGATAGCTTATGCAAGTGTGAATCATGAGACAACAAAACTTAGATCATACAAGGGGTATTACACCATCTAGACTAAAACACTTGGAAAAATGAGATTATACGCTGAACACTTATGAAATGAGTCATGTTTAAATTGCCAAAATCTGAAACATGATGCTTGGATTGAACGGAATTATCTCATGAAATAGTAATACTCATGAAACTTTAGATAGTAATACTATATATGAAGTTGGAACTCTACAAGAGATTATCGGGTTGCTTGTTAACTGGATTGCAGGCTATAAGGACTGAATTATATTGATTGTCCATACTCAAATGGAGTATTTCTTCAACATTTTTCAATGAAATTCTATTAACATTATGGAGCAACTAATTTGGGCCTGATCTGAACAAAACATCTGACTAAGGAATCACAACATTGATATAACTCCATAGAATGGAATATAAATATATAAACCATAAACTAGGATAGTATTTCTAGGCCGCAGGCAATGCAACTTATTACTTTCAAGCTTAGCATCACTTCTTAAATACTCTCTCAACTATACTATTCCCCTTAAATACCATACTCATTTGATTCAACTCATAATTCTCACATGGGCATTGATAAATCTTTCTACAAGGTCTAAAGTAAACCAAGTCCTCTCGCCAATGTCAGGACTAACTCAAAAATTATAAGATACAACATGCTACTCAAAAATATTAGTCTAAACCATATGATTCAATATTCTATATCTTCTTCGAGCTCACACCCTAAGCATAACCTACCTTACCACTTCAATGACTAATTTAAAACTCTTGATATGGATTCACTAGTGCATATTGCATACATCATCTTACACCCTACATGACATTCAAGCCTATCATTAAAACCATATATAACTTTAAGGCAAATACCCCTAAAGGCACACTCCATTTATTCTCTAAACCTTTATCGACAACAATTATCTTGCACTCTTCTTAAAAACATACACACAATTTCTAACTAACTAAGACATATATCAAAGACTTGGCCTCAATCTTACTTCACACTTTAGCCTTAGATAGAAAAGCATAAATAATCTTTCGTAATGAGGGTCACTAACTCTCTCACATCTAAACCATTGCTTTTCCACTATCATCGCCACTATCTTAACATGGGAAGAGGTCACCCAAGGGCTAATATATAAGATCCTGAAGCACAAAAACTACAATACATAACATTAACACTTATCTTAGGCCTGAGGAATAAAATATCAAAGGCATGGGTTCATCAAAGAAATCTAAGCTGAGGACATGCATGATATAATGTAAACTTCACTAGTATCATGAGTTTAAAAACTGGTCATACTCTGAAACACGAGTTCATACATAGCATGAGATATTCAACATAAGACTGGAGTTCATAGATTCATGAGAGATAATTCGAATCACAGAGTGAAGCTGTTATATGCCTCCTAGAAGCTGAGAATGGGCTTGAGCATACATAATGGGTATAAGCATAGGCTTGTGGCATGGATTTATCATGCAAGTGATGGATTTGGTGTTGTAATGACTAAAATCCAAGGAATACTCTAAAGTAAGAAGGGATCACTATCTCATCATAACTCATTATTGACATGTATCACAATCTAATTCTCCAAACTTAGTTTGGTTCTTCACTAATCATCTCCCCCTTAGGTCAAAGCTGGTATTTTAAGCATGAAGGTCTATTCTATATCCTCAAGACTAAGCCATAATTTCATCATTCTAATATCTACACATAAATTCTAAACTCATAAGAATAAACAAATTTTAAACTTACCAACTTCATTCTTGAACAACCCATCCATATGCCATCCTTAATTCCTAGCTTCAATAATCATCATCAAAGACTTACACTCTCATTTGCAACCATACCTAAATCTCTAATCACATGATCATAGCCCACCAAGATCACACTTCTATACTTATATTTTTACCAAACCATGAGAATAAAATCATACTAAAAAGACTCAACATCCTCAACCATAACTCCTTAACTTAGCTATTAGAAACATCATAAATTATCTAACTAGCCTTTGTCCACCTAGCAACTCAACATTACTACCAACCACACAATATGCAATAATCCTCGAGAAATAATTCATCCCCATAGCACCTTGGGCACACCTCTACATCATACTTAATTATGAACACATTATATTACACTCGTGCATACACTGTTCAGGCCTACTAGATCACCTCCATATAACTAGCATCAACAACCGAACCATCAACTGTTCAAACTTAATGTCTAGTGCTAAACATGATTTATAACCCAATCTCACACACAATTCTTACTTCAAAACTATAGAACACAACATTAAGAAAAACTAGTACACAATGACAATCGATCATAATCATATGGCCTATCTTATTCATAATCCATTAACACATTCTCCTTCTTCACGTCATTACTATCTACCCATCTTCATACTAAAATTACTTTCATAGCTCTACAAATTTCAACCAAACTCCCTTTTTGCAATCTCAGGAAAGCCTAAATTAGCAACACTCACCCACCAAAGTTCTTTTATCAATAACCTATACTTTTCTAGCACAACAAATCCCGTCAACAACTCTTTTCATACTCCAAGCTAACTATAATTCATCTTAACAGATAACTCCTTCTGTACCTTCTGCTAAACTAAAACATAAGGACATAGCACTTCATTACTAACTCAATCGTATCTAAAAAGATTCATTTATATATATTCAATAAATTTTCCTTACCACTTTTCTTGTCACTACCCCTCTAAACACAAACTTTCAACCAAAACAAGAACAACAAGATAAATAGCAATTTGCTAGCGAATCGAAATAGGCCTCACACGGCTTCACTAGACTTTGGTTTTGTGGTTTGAACAAGAAAATAAAATAAATAACAAAGCAACTATGCTAGTGAATCAAATAGGCCCCACACGGCTTCACTAGACTTTGGTTTTTCACAAATATAATGATAACAAGATTACATAATACAAGAGATAGAAACTTGACACACGATATTCAATGATCTAAGAATACACCTTACTCTGTCTAAATTGAATAACTCAAAAGAACGAGGGTATAACTTCAAATTTGAGAGACTTATAATACACTAGAAGGCTCCTCTTAATCCACTTTATGTAACTTCTGAAACTTCTGCTAGCAATTATAAGAGCATTATCAGGGGAGGAACTGGAAATTGCTGAACATGTTACTTCAAGAACATAGATAGGGAAGTATAGATTATCATTATGGATTTTGAGGAGAAATTCGAAAGCACATCTGACTCAAGATTTGTGCACAATTTCTACAGACCTGATAAAATAGTTCAATATTCGGGACTCAAAAGTACTGACAGGAAAATTTCTAGCTCTCTTCCAATTCCATAACTATCTATGAAGAATAAAGCTCAACTATTTCTAATACCTTGGAAATGAGGCATAGTTGGCCAGAATAGAGTAAGATAAGAATTTATATAAGTTTCTTAGAGAACCTTTTCATGGAACGGTCCTAGACTTGAAAAAAGGGAAATATTTCCTAAATGCCTTGTAGCCTCTAGGAAAAAAGTACAAACATCTTTGTACCTTCCACAAGACTCTACTAGACATGGCTTTATAGAAACCCTAGGACACTTGAACTCTGTGCTCTGATACCAAGTTTGTAACACCCCAAAATCAGGTCCCGAGACATCACATGGTGGTTAGGGTTATAAGTGACCCCAAGCTAACCCTTCTACTAGCATATCTCATAAGCAACTGAATAAGAAGTACAACTATATATGCAAATCTGTGGAAAATAACTCTTTTTGAATTTGATTAATACAATACTAAAGTTATAATATTTCAATTTTGACTTTACAACCATAACTGAAACGAAATGCATCAACTTCTACTAACTGTCTATAAAGCCTCTACTAGTACTGACTGTAGGTAGTCGGGTCATGAATCCCGACTAAACCAACTCAATACAATTGAATAAAAAAATATGATATTTTTAATTCTGCATAAATGACTCTAGCCCCAAAATCAAAAGGACTCATCACCTGCTGACTGGATGCCGCTAACTGACTGGATATGAAGGTGCACACTATACCTTATACCTATATTTTGAGAAAATATAGCCCACACACGGGTGTGTGTGTGGGTCAGTACCATGGAAATATACTGAGCATATGGGGGTGAAATGCATATAAAAATAATATCTTAATATCATCACAGTTTATAAAATTATGCATGCTAATATAAATGACTCACTTATCTCAAATTAAAATCATCATAATCATAAGAACGTAAAATAAATCGGGTGAAACATGTGAGTCATCATAATAGATATTAATTCACTTCTATCTCGATTCCAAATCACCAAATCAATCAAATCTCATAAAGATTCTCTTTGGAATATATGTTCATTAAATCTTTCAAAAATAATGACTTTCTCAAACTCAGTTTTTCAAACAAATATGTTTTCATCTTATATAGAAGAATAAGACTTTTCATATTAGATAGAAGAATACACACACACATTGGGTATCTCTTATAACCGACATAAACCATGTGAGCTACATGGAGTCTAACGTCCAACCCACTTTGGGGAGAGCTGTCCTATTCTTGCCATTGGAGTAGGACCTTAATCATTTATTCACTAGTGATCACTATATCATTCAGCCTTAGGCTCACATCCTATGGGGGCACATAGTTCTAGGGAAGTACAAATCACAGCTATACCTCCCACTCAGTGCTAAATACTACTCCCAAACTTAGCTCAGATCATTTAACAAGATAATCCACAACAACACAATTCAACAATTTATAACGGGAGCCATCATGCTACCCTTTTTTCATAATCAATCAAAATGTGGACTTCTTTTCTCATTCGAGTTCAAAACAACTCTTTCAAGACAATAAGGTCAAATCATTCTCATCTCAAGGTGTATATAACATAAAACTTCTTAAAAATTCATAATCTTGAATAGGGGGTTTAAAATCCATAATTCAACACTTGAGCAAAACATTTCAAGATTTATACTTTATGTAGCAACATGTATAATTCATACTAAAATCTGGAAATTCAACTTAAATCATGAATATTCACATTAAGCTCATGGAATTCATCTTTAAAACATCCAAATTTCATAGTTTCTTCAACAAGAATATTTCCATCTCAAATTCACAAGTAAAGCATGTAAAATCATGTGTCTTCATAAAATAATATAAATTTTGGGCACAAGAATGAAAGAATGTTCTTGTTGATATCCCCACATACCTCTATAGTAACAAAATTGTTGGAAGATTGGACCTTCAAATCTTGGTTATGGAACCCTAATTGTTTTTCTCTTATTGTGCTCTTGAATGATGTGATTAGGCTGATAATAGGGTTATGATGTGTTTAGGAGTAGTGAAATTCATAGGTTTATGTTTAGGAACGTGTAAGGAATGTTTAAAGGCTTAGTTATCCTCGAAATAACTCAAAAATGGAGTGTTTTCATTGATGAAACCCTAAGTGTACGTCGTACACCTGATCGCATATGCTAGGGTATGCGCCGCACACCTTATCGTACAAGCTAAGGTATGCGTCGTATACGTTATCGTACATTCATACCGCCTCTCACAAAAATGGGCATAACTCATCACTCGAGTATTAGATTTTTGTGAAATTGGTATCGTTGGAAGCTAATTCAATTATATATAATTTGATAGGTCTTGGGATTAAAAATTCTATGTATATTAAGAGATATACACGTTTAAAATAGATCCTTGTAGAATCGAATAGCAAATATTAGACAAATCAAATGGTCTTATCTCAACTTGGCTCTAAATGATTTATATGAAAATTGTTGACCTCAAGAGCACTTCACAAACTAGGATAAATATCATGAAACTTGTATTCACATTAAACTCATTTCTATTAGAGCTTAGACATACAGGAATAACGATTAGAATTCTAGCACAAAAATATGGGGTATTACATTAAGGTACAACTTGAAGTGTACTAGTCATATGGTAATGGTACAATCAGGAAAAGGAGTCGTATTTTGGACAGAATATGGTGTCCAATATTTTTGATCAAGTTACGAGTTGAGGGTACCACTCATATGATGTGGATACGAGTTAAGTGGTCCAATCGTACCCTCCTGTGTTCTTTTTACAACTTTTAAGCTAAGGGTATTTTGGATATTTCCCCCAAGCCCTTAAGACCCAACATCTTATAACACTATTTGGTCCCTCATTCTATACTTTAGAAGATTTAAAAACTCTCTAAACACTATCTAAAAACCTCTCTAGAAGATTGGGATAGGGTTTCTTTAAAGTGGTCATCTAGAGGCTTAAGGATCGAAATCTCTTCATAAATCTTCATAACTTAGGGATATGACTCTTCCTTCATTGTTAGTTTACAAAATCATGAGTTTTAAACATTTATTATGGTTCATTAATGGTGGTTTTGAAATCCATGGTTGAGGGTTTGAATGCATAATGTTGAGTATTGTTCTCTCATGTCTTAGATTATGATTATACAAGTTTTGATAATGGTTTTGCCCGTGTGGGTGCTTGAAAATTGTGATTTAAACTAAGGAGTCATTGTTAACCCTAACTTGATAGTTTTTGGCTTGAATAATTATTTGATAATTGTATGCCCTCAACCTATTTGTGAAAATGTCAATGAGAAGAATTTTGTCACATATGAATTGCGTTTTGAACTAAGGCATTGGCCAATGAATGTTGATGATTGGTAAATGGTTTTATGAATGTCTTGTGTTCCATAAATTGATTTGAATCATAAACTTTGTTGTTTAATTTGCTAAATGGGTTTGAGTCCCTAAATGTTGAATTGAATTGAGGTCTTTGTTTGACAATGGTTCACGTCCCAAAGTTGACTAATAATGATTGGGCATATTGTATGCTTGCAAGTAAGGTAGGTATGGCGATACCAATGGGATCCCTTTGGTAGGTAATTGGATTAATGGTTGTGCATATGTGTAAAGAATGTTTTAAATTTGGCTTTAAAGTGGGATGTTGTAATACTCGTACTTTTCCTAGATTGAAATTTGCTCCTTAGAATGTTAGAAGCTTTCTTTGAAATATGAATCCACTTTTACAGATGTGGTATTTTTAATATTTTCACTTTTTGTCATGTGGTAAATTCCCTAAGCTTTCCATCGATACCAAATTCACCCAAATCCAACACCCTGGCAAGAATTAGAGCCTTTTTAGTGAGACAGTGTATCACCTGAGTCATCAGCGCATCGCGGAGCTAGCTTAAATGTAAATTGTCAATTTTCAGTATTGCTCCATGATAGTGGCGCGTCGTGCCAAAATTCCAAGTCTCAAACAAGGTGGCAACGCGATAGCTCCGCGTCGCGCCACCATGCAGATTTCCAATTGTCCAGTTCCAGTGACTTGGCGCAATAGTGGCGCGTCGCACCAAGGATGAAAATTGAAAAATTTTCACAAGAATTAAAATACGTTTCCTAGGGTTAAAAGTGTCGATTTACCTAGCCTATATAAGCTCAAAAACATGGATTTGAGCCTCCATTACACCAAAATATACTCTATTCTCTCAAAATTCTCTCAAGAACAGATTAGGGTTTTTCATAGAAGATTCAAGTTCAAGAATTTCCTCCATCAATATTCGTGTATTTACAAAAAAAGGTATGCGTAGTGTTCATTCATGGGATGTTTCCATCCACGAAGCCCAAGAATATTTTTTCTAACTTCAAGTTTATGGATTTCTTTATGGGTTTCATGTTGGGTTTGTTTTGTTCATGTTTAGAATGATTAATTGAATTCTAATTCATGTTGGGTGATCAATTTTATGTGGAATTGATTAGTATAGATATATATATTCATGTAAACTTATGATAAAACCCTATAATGATGAAATTAGAATTAAACCACGATGTCTAATTGTTGTACAGTGTTGTTTACATATACTATGCCTACCATGTGTTTGATTGAATGCCTATATAAAGGAAAAGTGCCCAACTAGCATGATATTATAAAATCCCCATTTATGTACAAGTTTATGCATATTACATGTTTGATGAAGTGCTTCAATAGATGAATTATGAATTGTATATTGGTCATGAGTTCGAGTAAGTCATGTTTTGTCAGTTTCTTTCCATCGAGTCTTGGAGGTACTTGTACCCGACAACTTAGTTGTATGCCTAGAGCCATGTCATGTTTTTACGATACTCTTAGACAAGTCATGATCCATAGAACTCAGTCAGTTATGTGACTCAGGAAATCTCAGAAATCTTAGTAATCTTAGTAGTTTAGTAAACTTCGTGATCTCAGTATTCCCAGTAAGTCTTAATAACTTTAGTACTCTCTGTCAGTCCTCAGATCTCAGTAGCATTCCCTCGATCAACAGAACCTAGTAAATTTAGTTTTAGCTTCGCTAATTGATACCATCAGTTAATCAGTTTAGTTCAATTAAAATTAGTTCAGTTTAGTTAATCGGTTCAGTTTCTATTTAGTTGGGAGTAGGATTCAGTACCGAGTGAACCCAAGGATGGGGACTCACCTGTTATTCAGTAGAGGTTGTGATCCTTAGAAGCAATCCTTGTATTATAGAACTACATAGCGAACGTAGGCTGAGATGCACCCTACACATTTAAGGATATATATATATACATCTCATTTGGGTTACCTACTAGGAGGGGTTGGCGGAAGAGCTCTCTATCAGTGAGGGTATACTCACAGTAGGTGTTTACCTATGGCACGGTATTGACACCCATCCAGTTGGAGTTATAGGTTGGACCCCACCAGTTCAGTTCTGGGGTATGTCGGTTAGATGATTACCTCCCACAGTCTCAGTCTCAGTCTCAGTCTCAGTAAAAGAACTCAGATAGTTCTTTAAATTTTAGGACTGTTAGATACAGTCAAATTCAGATACAGTACGAAACTCAGCTATTTTCTTCAAATTCAGGACTGTCAAATACAGTTACTCATGTTATTAATTATATTAGTTTTCAGAACTCATGTTATCATTATTCAGCTTCAGGACTGTTAGATACAGTCAACTAGACCAGTTCTTCATCATCAAAAATGTCAGAAATATTTATTTATGTATCAGTAACATAGTATCAATCCCTCAGTATTCAATAATACAATATCAATATATCTCACTTATCAGCGACTCAGGGTTCAATATTAGTAGAATCAGTATTCAGTCCTATCACGATCTCAGTTACAGTTATGTAGTCATCATGCATTCTCACGTTTATGTTAGTCAGTTAGTTATTATTGTTCATGCATATGAACCATTTACATTCAGCCTACCTCACTTGCATACTAGTACATTTAAAGTACTGACATATTTGCGCTATGGTGTCTTATACCATAGGTTTAAAAGTACGAACTCCAGAGCATTAGTAGCATCCCAGTTCAGTAGTCAGAGGCAGTTGTGAGTCCTTATCCTTCAAGGATATGGTGATTACATTACTATTTTAGCTTTTAATTTAATTCAGTTGTCAGAGTTAGTTGGGGACTTGTCCCATCAACTCCTTATTCAGACAGTTTAGAGGCTTTCAGACATAGCATGCCAGACAGTTACTTTAGATTTCTTTTGGTATTTGTTATACCATTTTTAGACATTGTTTTATCAGATGTTTATTTAGTTTTGAACCTTATGGCCTTACAAATTTTATGTATTCCATATAATTTTAGTAGATTATTTAGTGCTTAGTTACAGATATCAGTTATGGGTTAGCTTATGGTCTTTCGGGGTCATAGGCACCGTGTAACATTTTTAGGTACCATATTTAAGGCGTTACAAATGTATATCTGGGCTATGAAAGTGGAGTCCAAAGGACTAATGCTAGAAACCGCGCTAGCTAATGCAGGTGTCTATATGGCTGGAAGGTTCGAGTCCCCCAAATGGATATATGAAAGGGAGGTTCAAGTCCCCTATATTGTTTACATTGGTACTTCAGTAACCTTGATTATGTTGGGAGGTTCAGTCCCTTATAATGGTATATATAATTATAGATATTCTCTGGTTCGTACAACTATATGCACTGAGACCCTTCCAGCTGGGGGTGATCTGAGCCCATATAGCCCGTGCATGCCTTGTTATATGATGGTTATGCTACACAACCTAGGTTAATATTTTAAAAGTTCATTTTAAGCCTTGTGCCCTTTCCTAGCACTATATATGTATACTTGTGATTTCTTATGATGATTTTACTTGGTTTTGAATGATGGCATTATTTTATTCCTTTATCCCTGAGTTTCATGCTAACACTCCAATCGCTAACCATCTCCGGATGCTATATCCCTATGTGATGCATGTTCCAAAACTTTTTTCTAACTTTTCTTCACAGTGAACAGGTGTTTGGGTTGGTTTATGAGCTGACATTGAAGCAGTAATCTTCCTTATTTCAGAAGGCCACATTTCATAGTCTTTATATTTTATATTTCAGACTTTGTTTAGACTTGGTTTTGGTATATGGTTGGGGGCATATCCCAACCAAAATACTCTTTGGATTTAATTAGAGTCTTTGTTAGACTACTGTTGGTATGGGCGGTGTTAGTAGTGGTATTAGAATTGGTATTGATATTGGCATTAATGCCGATACCCATTAGTATTGGTTATTATTATACTTTGATGTCTTTATATGATAAACTCATATTTTGTTATATGTTTGGAGTTTATCCGATTATGAGACATGTTGTGTTAGATTAATTGGATGAAGGGGCGATCCTCGGTCCATATGGGATTTGGGATACGCACAATAGCCAAGCCTTGCTTTGGGTCTTGATAAAGTTAGGTTGTGGGTTCCCAATGTTGATAGGCTGCGGGAACGGATTTTGACTTAGGCTCATGAGTCTAGATATATAGCTCATCTGAGTTTAACTAAGATGTACCATGACTTGAAGGAAATCCACTGGTGCAATAATATAAAGAGGGATATGGCAAATTTTGTTGTTAAGTGTATGGTTTGTCAATAAGTTAAGATGGAACATTTTAGGCCTAGTGGTATGTCTCAAGAGATAGAGTTTCCCATGTGGAAGTCGAAGATGTTTAATATGGATTTCATTATGGGTATTTTGTGCTCTTGCAATCAATATGATTCTATTTGGGTTATTGTGGATTGGATGACTAAGTTTTCTCTCTTCTTGCTAATGAGGAATAACTACTTAGGAGAGGATTATGCTAAGTTGTTCATTCATAAGATTGTTAAGTTGCATGGAGCATTGTTATCCATCATTTCAGACCAAGGTACACAGTTTTCTCCTCACTTTTGGTGTTGTTTTTAGAAAAGTTTAGGTATTTAGGTGAACCTTATCAATGCTTTCCACTCTCAAATGGAAGAGAAAGAGGAGAGGACTATCCAAACTTTGGAGGATATGCTAAGGGCCTGTGTAATTGATTTTAAAGATGGTTGGTTGATCATTTTCCCTTTATTAAGTTTGCTTATAATAATATCTATCATTCTAGTATTAAGATAGCCCTTTTTGAGGCTCTCTATGGTAGAAGGTGCAAATATCCTATTGGGTGGTTCCAGGTCAGTGAGATTAGGTTGTTTGGTCCTGACTTAGTTTACCAAGCCATGGATAAGGTAAAGGTGATTAGTGAAAGACATAATATTGCTCAAAGTCTCCAAAAGTGTTAGGTGGATATGAGATTAAGGAAGTTTGATTTTGAGGTTGGTGGTTGGGTATTCTTGAAGGTGTATCCTATGGAAAAGTCATAAGATTAGGAAATAAAGGTAAGCTCAGTCCTCATTATGTTGGTCCATACCATATTTTGAGAAGAATTGGGAACGTTACTTATGAGTTAGGTTTGCCAGCAAGCTTGGCTTTAGTTCTTCCCGTGTTTTATGTGTCTTTGCTAAAAAAGTATGTGGGTGACCCTTCTTTGATAGTGCCTGTTGAGGATGTTGTGGGTTACAGATTTATTATCTTATGAGGAAGCCCCGGTGGAGATACTGAATAGGCAAGTTCATAGACTGAGGATAAGAGACGTAGCTTCGATAAAGGTTCTTTAGAGGAATGAAAAGGTGGAAGAAGCTACATGGGAAGATGATGATGATATGAGAGCCAAGTATCTATTCCTATTCCTTACATTGGATGAAAGTTCTTAAGGTATGAATTTCATTTCCCTCGTGTCATTCATTTTAATTTGTCTTTGGATTCTTATGTACTCTTGCAGTTGCCGTGCCAACAATGTCCTAACTCATAATTCGGGAAAGAATGATCCTAATGAGGGGATAATGTAAGACCTCATAAAAATTTCAATGATTTTATTTTTTGACCCTCCCACATTCGTAATGTAAATTTTTTACCTGAATTATGTTAAGGATGTTAAAAAGGTATTTTGGGAAAGTTTTGGGATTTTTTAGAAGGGGTTCCAGGTCATTTTGGGATTTTGAGAAAGTAATCCTCCACGATAAGGCTGTGTCATGAAGGTTAACCTCTACGATATTAGTGTGGCACGGAGGCTAACCTCCACAATATTGGCGTACCATGCCGCTGTTTTAATTTTATCAAGTTTTTGTTTTTTCAATTGGGGTTGGAGGTTTTGGTCTTTTTCACCCTTTCTATGACTTATAAACATAAAAGTGACCTTTTCCTCTTCAGTTAAAAATATCAAACACTCCTAATCTATTCTCTAACACCTACACTAAGAATGTTTAAGGGTTTTCAAGAAATCACTACTCCGGGCTTGAAACTTTGAATTGAATTTAATTTATTGTGTGTTTCAGGCATGTTTCTCTTTCTTAACTTTAATTTTACATTGTGGCATTAATTTCATGGATTATCATGTGTTTTAAATTATATGTTTTGAAATTGGATTAAGGAGTTTTGGGTGTTACTGATTGAATTACTCGTTCCATGTTCTAAATTGATTATTCATGCTTTAAATTGATATTTGTAGGACTGAATCGGTGCATTATTTTAATTGTTGGAATTGGGAACGTGGGTTTCCCCAAATTGGATGAATTTTGGTTTATTTATTGCACTAACCTTAACCCCCTTTGTAAACTTTGTTTTGAATATGGAAAATTGTGTGGTTTAGCTTGTTTTTTAACCCATTGCATTACATTAAAGGATAAATAGTTATAAAAATGGTTTTAGATGGCCTTGGTGTCCATGGATTAGATTTAAATAGAACTTCGGAGTCAACTTTGTTATGTGGATTGGTTTGGCATAATTAATATAGCTTAATAGCATATGGTATGATGATACAAAGTGGTAAATGCCTTAATGAATGACTCCTAGTTTATTAGATTAGTTTAAAAGAAAATTATATCAAATTGGGCTTAAAGGGAATTATGAAGCTCACCTAAAAGGTAGAAGTTCTGGAGGGGACGAACACTGGAAACTATATTTGGTGACATTGGGGGTCTAGATGATTGTGTCTTGACGCAAACTTGATATATATATATATATATATTGGGGACGGCTATTGCCTTGTTGGCTTTAGTTTTTCCCTCCGTTTTCCTTAGTTCATGCGGCTAACACGTACTGGGGCCCTTTCAGTAGGAGGAACTAAACCCATATAGCCTATGGGATCCTTTAGGATGGATCTAGCTACATTGTTCAGTTTAAATCTTTAAACTCTCATGTTCATAACCCTTGTACCTATCTCGACATCCTATAGGTATGTATATTAATATGGTGTATTTGGTTTACGATTAGATTCTGGTAACTGCATTACTTTACCCTTATCCCCTGAGTTACATGCTAATGCTTATCCCACTGACTGTCCTAGAATGCTACATCGTTTCATGATGTAGGGGTTATGAACAAAGGTATCCTTTTAAGGTCAAGCTTTCTCCATCAAATAAAGCCTATTAAGGTATGAGGGGGTTATGAACAAGGGTATTCTTTCACCCTTGTAACCAAATTACATGATTTTAAGATTTAACTTACTTATTTTGAAGTAGGGTTCATACCCAAGTTTCTATATTCTTGAAGTATGTGATTATCATGAGATTTAAAGCCTTAAGTATATCAAGAAGTTCTTATGTTTATGTTTTAACTTATAATATTTACATTATGGATGAGATTGCACTATCTTGGCTTGATATTGTTGGAGTATTTCAAAATTTATATTGAACATGAAGTTTTGTTGTGAATTGTCATGAGGTTAAAGCGTGAATTTTAACCCCTAAGTCTAAGTATTGAGATTTCAAGAAGATTATGTTCTTAAGTTTTCCTTGATGAGTTTATATCAAGATTTAAAGCAAAAATTGATCTTTTGATCCTAAGCTAAGATTGGAATCCATATTTGTTCATAACTTTAAAGAAAGAAAAGCATAACTGGTTTTTATTACATAAATGCTTATGCTATTTTAAGGTGGATTTCCTAAAGTATGAGCATATAAGTAATAAGGGAGTAGTATTTAGCATTGAGTTGGGTATAAGTCCAAGGTTGTATGACCCAAAACTATGAGCTAAAGTAGGTTTAAAGTCCTAATATGGGTTAAGTATAGCGATCACTTAAGTTAAGGTCCTATTCCAATGGCAAGGGTAGGACAGCTCTCCCCAAGTGGGTAAGACGTTGGACTCCATGATATCTCAGATGGTTTATGTCGGTTAGAAAAAACTCCCTAAGAAAGAATAAAAGTAAAGCTTTTAGAAACTAAGTGTTATAGCTCACAAAGATTGTCTTTATGCTTTGTTACTGGTGTTTATTATTTCACAACCCTTGTTTACTGAAGCCAAGGTGAGTTATTTACACTTAGCATACATTATTGAAAAGCTTATATGAGCATTGAGTTATTGTTTTACTTATTCATAAGTACTGATCTAAGTGTAAGTACTTATGCTCATTTACACTTATGCTCACCCCCACATGCTCAGTACATTCTAGAAGTATTGATCCATATATACGTCTATGCGCTACATTGTATTATAATGTAGGTTCTAATGCTCTGTTCTAGCAGCGTGATTGACTGCAAGCATCTCCACCTGCATCCCGATGTTTTGTGAGTCCTTATACATAGTTTGAGGACTATTTTATTAGACATTATTATTGATGAAGAATTTTAGTCATTTGATTTCTGTTTAGTTAGAGTCAGCTGGGGCTTGTCTTAGTGGCTCTCTAGTTAGAAGTAGAGGCTTGTCCGACTGTTACCTGTTTTAGATTCAAGGTGTTTGTTTTCAAGATTTCCAAGTTTAAGACTTTTAGTTAAGACATTAATTTAGTTATTTTAAGATTCTTCATGCCCAGTTTATCTTTATTATGAGTTTCAGAGTTGTTAGAAGGCTTAAAGGGTTACCTTGGGACTACTCATAGTCTTGACCACCGTGTGACGTCCAAGGTGTATTTCTAGGGGTTACAATCACCCATAGGATGGTTTGAAGTTAGTGGAATGAAGCCTTTAGGCATAGACTTGGTGAAGGAAGCTTAGTAAAAAGTAATATTCATTCAAAGTAAGTTATTAGTAGCCAGAGTAGGCAAAAGGATTATGTGTATCGCGAAGTGAGGGTTATGTCATTCGAACCTAGGCAGAAAGTTTTGTTTAAAATATCTTCAATGAATGGAGTTATGTGGTTTTGCAAGAAGGTTAAACTTAGACCTCGATATATTGGTCTGTTTGAGGTTTTTGATTATGTGGACTCAGTAGCCTATAGGTTGGCATTTCCACCAAGCTTGTCAGGGGTCCATCCAAAATTATGAGTCAATGCATAAGAGATATCATAGAGAAGAGGATTACATTATAATATGGGAATTATTTTTTCTTGACAAAAATATTTCCTATAAGAAGGAGCTGATTATAATTCTTAATCAGGAGCCGATTGCAATTCTTAATCAAGATTCTTAGAAGTTAAGAACGAAGGGGATTCATTTTATAAAGGTCCAATAGAAGCATCGTCCTATTAAGGAAGCTACTTTGGAAATGAGAGGGACATATGGGATAAGTATCCTCACGTATTTGAGGATATAAGTACTCTTTTCCTTCTTACTTGCCTTTTTTTCTTATTTCAGCATTCAGGGATGAATAGTGGTAAATTGATATCTATTGTAATTACCATTTCCGTCATTATGGTTAAGTCTAGTATTTCAAAATTTGGGTTAAGTTTTTCCCCAGTTTGGGAGTTAAAACTTTTAGGTTAGGCTAGTCTTGGATGAAATTCGAGCTTGGTATGGTCTAGGAAAATTTGAGAAAATATTACTTAAAGGTTATATGATTTGAGGTAACTTGTGTTAGTCAAGTCGATAGGGAATCCATAGGATTTTTTTATAAATGAATTGGAGTGAGTAGAACTCCTGATATAGAACTTGACATAACGGGGTTAGTTTGGGATATCAAAATTTGAGGGTGCATTGTGAAAAAAAAGAAAAACTAGGAGCAATCCTGAGTTTCTACTTCACCTTACCCACTATAGCGAGTGTCAAGAGACTACTACATTGTTATAGCGAGAATTTTTTTATCATAGCAAGAGTCGCTTTGGTAAATCCCTCCATAATGAGCGGACCCTACTATAGTAGGGCTGCTATAGAAGGATAGGGATGTTATAGAGGGATATGCACTTATTATGCAAAAAATACTCCAAAAATGTTATTTGCATTCCATTCTCATTTTGGGCATAGTTGTGGAAATTTAGGGTGAATTCTACCTAATTTCCATTAAAACTCTTCGTAAAAGTAAGTTAATCATTTTCATTAACTAGTTTTTTAATTATTAACTTATAGAATCACTAGTTTATAGATTTTGGGAAGGAGTTAACTTGACTTAACTGAT
Source organism: Capsicum annuum (assembly GCF_002878395.1). NCBI lineage: Eukaryota > Viridiplantae > Streptophyta > Magnoliopsida > Solanales > Solanaceae > Capsicum > Capsicum annuum. The sequence continues at coordinate 102,592,603 of NC_061116.1, read as the reverse complement.
TTTTTTGGTGAAATTACGTGAATTGTGCAGAAAACTCTCGGGTTTTAGTTAAAAGATGTTAAATTACTCTTGGATGACTATAATTCGCCATTGTAACCATGAAATTGGTAGGAGTAACATAGGATAATGATAGAAACCCCTATGGGAGGAATAATCATGAATTTGGCCTTGGGTCTTCAGGATTAGGTTATAATTTTTTATATTTTTAGGTCATTTAGTTGATTATGTATTGTATTGATGTTTTAAGACCATAATCAAGATGACGTTTCAAGAAAGGAAAAAGTTCAAGTTCGTTAGAATATTTTCAGCTAGGGTTGAGTAGATGATGGTTTAATATAGTTAAAATGCAACTTGTTTTATGTGTGCATGGAAACTGTTTCCTTATATTGCTTGTTACAATGTATGTTCAAGGATAATGAATGAATATATTATATCCTAAGTGTTAATCACATGCAATGAACAAATATTAAAAGCTTTTTAATTTAACAAGTATAATTGTTATTATCACTGTGGTTGTGGTTGTTGTGATATTTATTGATTATTGTGGAATGCATTGGTATTTGGATATTTTGATGAGATTGGTTTGTATAAGGTTGATAGACACTTAATAATTGAGATTTGATACATGGACAAGAGCTCGTCCCTTATAGGTCATGGATAGTGGGCGATCATATGACCTTTAGCATGTGTGTACAAGGTATAGGTGAGTGTGATGGTTTTTAAGTGAATTGGGATTATGCGTTGACTTGTTATAGTTCCTTGAGTGAACTGTGTTTATATATTTACTTGCTATATTTAGTTCCTTGAGTGAGCTGAGCTTATGTGTTGACTTGCTATATTTGGTTTCTTGAGTAAATCGAGATTCATGATTATTAATATTATGGTTGTTGAATGGACCCTTGAGTAGTCCGGGTTAAATTTGCAAAGAGTTGGAATGCTCTTCAAATGTCTGTCTACTTATGTAATAGAGACATGGTAAGTATCTTGTTGTTGAGTCATGGTTTATTGACTTGGAACCTTGTTGGGAGTCATGGTCTTGACTTGTGTAGTTGTCCATCTAAACTTTGTTTTGACTGAATTTTATGGTGTGGTTGAACAAGGTTAAGTGTCACAAAGTTGTGGTGAAGTTATATAGTAGGTGTTCATGGCTGTTCTTGCTTTACTAAGTTATGATTACTTGTTCACATATCTTATTTTGCGTTGGCCGATGACCCTATCAGTACATCATTATTTCTTGTGTACTGATGCTACACAAGGTTTTTTTTTTGTTGAGTACAGAGCATCTTACAGTGACTGATTCAAGACCTCATCCATAGAGAGGATAATATCTAAACTCAAGGATGAGCTGTATCTTCTGGGATGCCATGAGTTCTTCACTATGTTTCTGGTCCACTGTTTCAGTCTTGGATAGTTCCTTTTATTTTTGAGTTGAACTCTTTCATTGATAATTGTAGTGTTTTGGTATAGTGACTTTCATACTTTAGGGGATTGCTTAAGTATTTGTTATGTTACACATTTGATATTTCGTTTAGAATATTGGAGACATTATCTTATTTAATAAAAAACAGATAGTTCCCTTATTTTGGGTAAGTGTTGGGTTGATGTTTTGGGGTTAGAGAGTTCTTCTGCCAAAGGGTTACATGGGTGCTACTCACGACGGATTGTATCGTGACATAGTCTGAGTTAAATGGTTCTCTCACATGAGGATTCATATGGGTTTCGCTCATGACGATTTTGGATCATGACATTTCATTAAGACCGTTCAATTATATTGTGCCTCTAATCTCTACAGCATTCCATTAATTTCTACAACGTGCCTTTAATCTCTACTGTGCTAATAGTGCATCTTTGCTCCTGCTCTGAAAGTATAAATATTCTTTAATTCATATTTTTCATATTAATTGTGATGGTTCAAATCAATTGTTTGCGACGATACGAAAATTTGATAAGTAAAACTTTGTGATTATTTATCGAGCCATCAAGATTGAACTTGGTTCGGAAATCTATTTAACCCCAATTACTTTTCTATCTTGCGGTCTTTCCACTAGCTTCCAAGTTTGGTTTTTTTCTATCATGGACAACTCCTCCTTCATTACATTTATCCATTTTTGATCAATTTTTGCTTCCTCGTATCCTACAGGTTCAAAAATAGCAACATTGCATCTTTGACAAAAATCAGAGAGTGACCTTGTTCCCCTAATAGGTTGATCATCCACTGATTCATCATAATTAAGCTTTGAATCATCATGTTTAACTCGAGACTCCTCATTCCAGACCCATTGCTCATCTTCAAGGAATTGAACGTCTCTACTTAGCACAATCTTGCCTGATTGAGGTTGAAAGATCCTATAAGCTTTAGAAATCAAATTGTAGCCAATGAAAATCCCCGGTTCAGTCTTCTCATCAAGCTTATCTCTTTGACCTGTGGAACATAAGAAAAACACATACATCCAAATATGTTGAGATTTTTTATAGTAGGTTTAACACCATACCAAGCCTCAAAAGGAGTCTTCTTTTCCACTGCCCTTGTCGGCAGTCTATTCAACAAGAAAATAGTTGTGTTCGCTGCTTCTACCCAGAATTTCTTCGGCAGGTTCTTCTTATGCAATAAGCACCTGTTCATCTCTATTATTGTTCTATTTTTTCTCTCTCTCATTCCATTTTGCTGTGGAGAATATGGGACAGTGAGCTGGTGCTCTATTCCAGCTTCTTCACAAAAAGAATTGAACCTATCTGATGTATATTCATTTCCATTATCTGATCTAATGACCTGAATCTTGCAGCCGCTCTGATTTTCTATCCAAGCTTTGAACTTCATGAAAATTCCAGCAACTTAGGACTTAAACTTCATAAAATAAATCCAACACATTCTTGTTAGATCATCAATGAAGATAATATAATACCTGCTGCCATTGAGCGATAGAGTCCTTTATGGATCACAGAGATCGGTATGAATGAGTTGCAACTTTTCTGTAGCTCTCCATGTGGAACTTTTAAATAGAAGCCTAATCTGCTTGCCAAGAAATCAACCTTTACAGCTTAAGAGATGTTACTTCAAGTTTAGTGAACCACTTACCATTTTACTTCTTTGCATAAACAACAAAGCTTTGTGATGAAAATGCCCCAACCTTTTGTGCCACGTTTCCTCAACGGAGGACTGACTTGTAAAAGCTATTTGTTCCTCCACTAATGGATTCAAGGAAAAACTTTTTTCGTGCATTTTGATTCGAAACATTTCCTGACCACTAGGATCGCTGATTAGACACGCTTTGTTTTTAAATAATAATTTGAATTCATTTTCAAGCAGTTGTCCAACACTTAATAAATTTTGATCAAGTTCAGCAACAAATTAAACTTCATAAATAAGTTTTGTACCTTTATAACTCCCAATTGCTACAGTCCCCTTTTCTGCTGCTGAGAGGTATTCTCCATTTCCGATCCTGACTCTTGATTTAACTGATTTGTCAAGTTATCTAAAAAGCTTTTCATCACTGCTCATGTGGTTCGTACAACCATTATCAATAAGCCAGCTTTCACTTAAGATTTTTCTTGCGTAACAGGTAGCCACAAATAATTGCTCTTCTCGCTCTTGATCTGCAATTTATGCTTTATTTTGTTGTTGTAAATGCTTCTCTTTGTAGATAATATCGGCATGACCAAGTTTTTGACACTTTTGGCATTTCATATCAGGATTTCTCCAATACTTGAAGTGTGGATAATTTCTCCCCCCCCCCCCCCCCCCACAATGTTGATAAGGAGGATATTTTCCTTCTTTGTTATTAGCGGTGGGAGTAGTATTTTTTCTAGATGTAGCTTCATAGTTTCCATAATTTCCTTTCTTTCCTTTTCCTTTATTACCCTTAACAGCATCTCAACCAAGCTGCAACTTTGCTTGCAGGGCTCCTCGATGGATTCCTCTTGCCTCATCATCCTTCCTTGCTCTTATGTTTGCAGAGCACTCAATAACTCTGCCAAGCTAAACCTTGACAGATCCTTAGTATTTTCCAATGAAGCAATAGTTGCCTCATATCTTTCAGGTAAGATTACAAGAATATTTTGAACTATTATATTATCATTAAGTTCAGTTCCAAGTATCCTTACCTTATTTGCAATCAGATGCAACCTGTTAGAATAATCCTTAATGGTTTTGGATTTCTTCATTCTCTGCATCTCGAATTCTCTGACCAAGTTCAGTACTTTCATTCCTCTAATTCTTTTATCTCCTTCGTACTCTTTCTTGAGGAAATCCCAAATTTCTTTGGTTGATTCACATGTCACTACTCTACTGAAAATGGTGGTAAAAACTGCAGCAAAGACACATGATTTAGCTTTGGACTTTGTTGTTCTCCTCTCCTTGTGAGCTCTAATATGAACCATGGTTGGATTCTTTAGCAAAGAAAGCACTTCATAGTCTTCCTCGACAGCCACCCACAAATCGCAGGCCTCCAAATAAGCCTGCATTTTTACTGTCCATGCTTGATAATTTTCTCCATCGAAAACTGGTAGAGCCATAGCATAAAACTACCCTACATTCTCCATTGTTTGAATGGTGTTTAGCACCCATAAATTTGGATAAACACTCAGAAAGAAAACACTCACAAGTCTTTCACAAGTCCCTTAAGAAGTAAGACTTTGATACCAATTTTATGAACTGAAGCAGTCAGATGATTGTAATTGAAAGAGTTGTTTTATTTAGCTTCAAGCAATCAAAATAAATAGAGTAGCAATACAACTGAAACAGAAAAATGACTGCTGAAAAAACTTCATAATGCCTAGAAAATAGGGACAACTAAACTAGGATAATGACTAAAAATAAACTACTATCCTAAAAATCTGTTGAGGTCTTTTGACCTATTCCTAACAGCTACTAAAATACAGTAACAAAAATATTTATTCGGTTAGAGAGCCATTTTTTTTATAGAATGAACTCATTCCTCCGTTGCTTGGGTTAAATTATTGTCTTAGGACTTATTTAATATCTTATAGTAGAACTTGGAAGCCTTAGTATAATTTTAGGTAATAATTGCCTTAGTATGGACTTTCAGGGTTAGTAGGGAGATCCGCCAACCCTTTTCTAGGTCAAATATTCTAAATAGTTTCTTGTAGACCTAGGAGGACTTCTTTCATTGCCTTGTTTATGTTTTTGATCCTTAGGATGATTTAGACATTTTCTCAACTCTTCATTAGACTTTTACCTTTTAATTACTTTAAAGATCGATTTGAGTCCGACACTTACTATTCATTTATGATGCTAAATTTCTGGTCCGAGTCCGGTATATATGATATTAGAGTCCGATTTGAGTTCAACATTCATGGTTCACATATGACGTTGAGGATCTGGTTCGAGTCCGCCGGTTATGGTACAAAAGGGATTCATAGATATAGTTGTGATTGTTGCAATTGCCTTATAATTATAATTGTTGTCAGTGGTTCTTTATTGATGGTATCCATTGGACTTATGGGGGTTTGACTGGGCTCTGATACCATTTGTAGGGGGTGCGCGGATTTAATAGATATAATAGATTTATTAGGTTTCTAGTGAATCTATTTTTATTTGTGCGTGGATATTTCTTAAATTTTGTTTCAATATCTTTTAATGATTTACTTTTTTCGTAAGATATATTCATTAATTATTTTATCCTGTAGTAATTGCAGAGTTACAAATTTCTGTATAATAATTTATCCTATCTGTACTGTAATGTATATCTAATTCTAGATTTTCAATGTTATTTATTATCTTGTGTTGTTCTTCTCGTAGTGAGTTTTTTAAATTATATAAACTATCACATGTACTTTTATCTAGATTTTCTAAGGTTTTTTCTATCCATATTAATTTTTCTTTTAGGTTTTCCATTATTTTTCTAATTTGGTTTCTATAATTAATTTCATTATTTAGAGTTTCTTGATTTTCTCTAGTTTTTCTAATATATTCTAACATCTCTTAATCTGAATAATATCCTTCTGGGTAAATTTCTTCGTATAACTGTTCTAGCCAATTTATAGTTTCAATTTCGTAGTCTATTACTTTTTCTAATATTATTTTCTTAATATCTATAATTTCTATATCTTTAAGTATATATAAGATTACTACTTTAAGATAATCTAAATGATCTATCTTTTAAAATTGGTTTAATTATAATATTTTGTAGTTGTTTGTTTTAGCCTTAGTAGTTTTTGCATATTTTTATTAAGAAATTCTATGTATTTTATATCTTTATTTTTCATGTATTTGTCTATATTTATTTTTATTTGTTTTTCTAGTAACTGTATGTTTCTTATATCTATTTCTAAAAATTCCATGTAACTTATCATCGTAAGTATTTGTAAGAGTAGTTAGGTAGATATGGTATATAATTTACTCTAGTCATGTAGTATTTACCAAAAGCTTTTTCTAATATGATTTTTCTTATATCTGTTACTTTTATATCTCTAAGTGCATACAAAATAAGTATTTTGAATTTATCTACCATCACATCAGATAAATAATCATTCATTTTCATAAAATTGCTTTTTTCAAAATATTCCCTTCAACCATGTACATAACAAAATATGGTCATCTTAGCTTACTATATACTAGATTATTCTTAAATAATATGTTCTTCGGTCACTATTAACATGGTAATCCGGATACTTTTTCCCTTAAACAGCGCCTCTACTCTAGTTACTCCCCGCCACGGCTTCTTGCCTTATTGGTTTCACCTTTAGGATGGCATAGTCCTTAGGAATTTTTCTCCGTTTCCTCTTTGTTAATAAACTTCTTAACATATTATTCTTCGAATAATTCTACTATAAAGTAACTAATATGAATTTATTTTATCATATCATGATTGTTGGGAATTATGAATTTAGCTATTCATAATCATAAATAAATATACCTGTTCGGGTAGTTTTGATATTTCTGAAGTTTGTTCCTCCATAGCTTTTTCCATTGAAATATGTTTATTTAATTAACTGAGTAAAATATTTGTTGTGGAGTGGAGAGAATGTTTGCTTCAACGCACGAAGGCTTGCTTTTGCAATGCCTTCTGCCTTCTTTATTTATAGAATGAAAAGAAACTTTACAATCTAATCTTCACACGTTTTTAAAATTGTAAAACTAAAAGCTAAAAAGGTCAAAAAGGTGGGGCTAGGCTACTAACTAGCCTACTAGCCTTTGATTTTTTTACAAACTTACAAATCTATATCTTTACGTAACTTTGTACAATAATTTCAACACAATAATAATAATTCAACAGTATCTTGTCTCCGTTGATTTTGTCGTATCTGCTATATCTCCATTATTGCTTCTTATCTTATCTTTCCAGTTGGCATCTTATCTTCCTTTATTCTAGATGTACTTCTGGAATAATATTATCTTCTCCATTACACCTCGAACATTGGTGGTCTGGATATTTGTGTCCAATTATTTTACAATATCTTGTCAGCAGTCCGTCTGAAATAAATCCTTTTTTTATTGCTCTTGCGGTAGATTGTTTTTCTGGGTTGAGTAGCGTCATTATCCATTGTCTTACATCTTCCATATCTGCTTGTCGTAGCTCTTTTGAATTAGAGTAAATCATTTGATGATCTCTCGAATAATAGCTCCATATTGGGTTTCCATAGTATAATTATTTGCTAGTTCTTGAATAATCGTAGCTAGTCCAATAAGTCGTTTATTTGCATAGAAGTCCGGTATCTCAATTCTGGGTATCTCCGGTTGCTGCGTAATATCTTTTGGGATGATCATATCTCTAGTTAGTCCTATCTTTACAACTTGTATAACTGGTTTTATTTCGTCATATAGTATCTCTGCCGGTGCGGTATAACACTTTATATAAAATAAATTTCCTTTTGTTATCCTTTTGTAGGTGGTGAATATCTTGTATAATTCTTTCATAGCTGTTAATTCTTCTCCGTCTTGAGTATATATGGTGTTTAATAGTCCATAGTCAAAACAGGTTTTAACTAGGCTTGGGTTAGTTTTGGGTAGTGCAATTAGTTTGTAATATCCTTGTAATTTTTGGGTTATATAGTTGGTATTTGGTTCTTTGATGTTTGTAGCTCTGGGGTTATGGTTTAGAAAGTTTTGTACTCTGTATATATTTTCTATGTATTTTTGGGCGGTATAATTATATACTTTTTTGTCTTGGTTTAGGCTATCTCGGTATGTGCTAACTTGTGGGGGTATGAATAAGTGGTCTTTTTGTGTTTTTGGTGTAAATGGTTTTTCAAATATTTTATTCATATTTATATTCTGGTATCTTGGTCGATTAACTCCTTTGCTTGTACCTGCAGAAGTAGATTGATAAATGTTATGGGTTTTATGGAGTGTCCCAACGTCTCCTTCTAGCTCTGGAACCTTAATGTCTTCCGATCGACATAGCTCTGTACACTGCTGAGTTAGCTGATTTGTAGCTATAGACTTCAGTTTATCTTCATTAGTCTTTAGCTTTTCTATCTCATTACCCATACTGTCCACTTTCATTGAAAGCGTAGTTAGGGTGTTAAGTATTTTTTCTAGAGTATCTTCTTCTATTATTTCAGTCTGTGTAGCTTTGTCTTGATATGTAATCTGCAATAACATTTTTGTTAGTACTGATCACTTCAATTGTAAATGTGAAATTTAATATATTTAAAACTAGTCTCCGAATCTCTTTTGTTGTAACTGAATTTTGTATTTTCTTTGTTAACCACCAGCGTACTTGTGTATTATCTGTTCGTACAATAAATTTGTTATATACAATATATGGCTCAAATGCTAATAAACATTTATATAATGAACATAATTCTTTCCTATTTATTTTCCATTTTATTTCTGTCTCGTTGAACGTACCTGAGTAGTATCTACAATGGTGTTCTATCTTTTCTGCTTCATATCGATATTTAAGTACTACTCCGTAACTGTATTCACTAGCATCTGCTTCTACTATATATATAAATTTTCTATTTTCATCTGGAAATTGTAATTTTGGTAATTCTCTACAAAGTAATTTTATTTTTTGGACTTATTTTTTATCTTTTTCATCATAGTTATATTCTATATCCTTTTTTAATTTTTTCTGTAGTGGTTTTAAAGTTTCTGCTAATTTTGGAATATATTCTCTTACTTGGTTTACTAATCCTAAAAATGATTGTAATTTCTTTTTTGTATCTAATTCTTCTTTCGAATTTATTATTTTTTGTACTATATGTTGTTGCATTTTTACTCCACTTTTATCTATTTGTATTCCTAAGAATTCTATCTGATTTTTCATAATTTCAGCTTTCTTTTCGCTTAGACTTATTCCCGATTTTTCTATTATATCTGTGAACTGTTCTAATAATTTTAAATGTTCTTCTTTGGTTTTTGTATATAATAATATATCATCTATGTACACTATACAATTAGATAATTGTTTAAAATAATTATCCATAAAATGTTGATATCTACCTGGTGCATTTTTATATCCAAATGGTAATACGTTCCATTCATAAAATCCTTGTGGTACCGTAAATGCGGTTAATTCTTTAGATTCTTCTTCTAGCTTTAGGTGGTAAAATCCTGATTTACAATCGAATTTGCTAAAATAATTATATCCTTGTATTTGTCTTATTTTTAATATCTTATTTGGTATTGGATAATTATATGTTATAGTTTTTGCATTTAAATTTCTATAGTCAATAACCATCCTACTTTTTCCTCTTTTTTGTTCACTATGTTTATTTACTATAAATGCTGGACTATTATGTTTACTATTACTTTTTTGTATATATTGTTTTTCTAATAATTCATCTATATGTATTTTAAATTCTTTTAAATCATCAAAATTATATGTTAATGGTTTTTGGGTTATTATGCTATTTTTATCTATTAATTCAATTTTTATAGTAGTTTTATGTTTTTCCCATCCTTTTAATGGATCTTCACTATATAATTGTTCTAATTTTTTCTGAATTATTTCTATTTTATTTATTGAAAATATAGTTATTTCTTTTTTATTTATCGAAAATACTACTAGTTCTATTGTATCTTCAGTATTTTTTATATTTTCTAACTTTTGTGTAATTTTTTCACTTCCTTTTATCCAATCAGTTTTCTTTCTTATTTTATTATTAACTCTTTTTGCTCTTACTTTCTGTTTACATGGTGTTGTAAACCACCAGTCTGTTTTGGTTATTATATGTGGTTATAATTTATCTAAGAATGGCATTCCTAAAAGTATATCTTTTGATGTTAATTCATAATTATAAATTTCTTCTATTGTTAATATCTTATCCCATACTTGTATTTTTACATTCCTAGCTTTATAAGTAATTAGGCTTCCTTCATTATTAAATCCTTTAACTATTATTGGTGTTTTTAATTTATCCCATTTAATTTCTGGTAAGCAATTATATCTACATAAATTAGCTTCTGCTCCTGTATCTATCATAGGCGTATAATATCTACTGTAATATCCTTCTACTACTATCTTCATTAATACATATATCTTCATTTCATGTTAAGGCTCTTTTTAAGAATAACTTTTCTTTGTTATATGTTAAAGTTAATTGTGTATGTTCTATATTATATGGTTTTACTTGTTCTAACCATTTTATTCCTAATATTATATCTGTTTTTTGCATTTCTTCCTTTACTTCGAATTCTATTTTTATTTTTCTAACTCCTATTATTATTTCTTTTTCTGCTATATTTTTATTATTTATTAAACTTCTTGGTAGATCTGGGCATATATCATTGTCAGTCTTTATTTCTTCATTTTTTACTAGATATTTTGCTATATAATTTTCTTCTTGTCCTGTATTCAAAAGTATTAAATATTCTTTTTCATTTATTTTTCCTGTTATGTAATATTGGTTTAAATTACTTATTGAATTTGTTTCATAACTTGTTCTTTTTGATGAGCTTGATGATTCTGGATTTTCATTAGCTATTCTTTTCGTTGTACTTATTCTATCATTTACTATTTCTAAATTTTCTTCTGTATCTATGTCTCTATAGGTATAATCATTATAATCTATTGGTTTTACAATTTGTTCGAATGAGCTTTCTATTTGTATTTTGTTAATCTTATTTTTTCCTGTTATTTTATGTTTTGTTGTTAATACATATAGATTTTTACATCTTGCTGTGAATATTTTACTTCCTGGGGTTAATTCTATTCCTGATATTTTCCAATATAATACTAGTAATTTATCTATATTTCTATCTGTTACTGCTACTGAATAATTTGCACTTATTATAAATTTAAATTTTTGATATATTAGATTTCCTTTTTCCTAGTAAAAATATTTTTTATTGTTGGTATTTTAAATATTTTCTCTACACTTAAATCTAATTCTTTTCCTTTTATTTCATCAAATATGTTACTATCAAATATTATTTTTTGTTCCGTTCCTTCATCATTTAAAATTCTTCCTTTGTTATTATTTTTATATCTTCTTCAGTCATTTGATTCATCTATTTCACTATCTATTTCATTATCTGTTTCATTTTCTGAAATTTCATATATACTATCCTCGCTTTCTAATTCATAATCTATATAATCTATCTGCATATATTCGGTATTATCTATTTTTATTTCTGATATTTGTTTATTTTTTGGATTTTTAGGTAATTTACAATCTCTAGCTAAATGTCCTAATTTTTCACAATTATAACAAGTACATTCTTTTATAGATTTCTTCTTTCTATATGGTCTTTTATGTTTATAATTTTTTACATAATATCTTTTTCTTGGTTTCTTATATTTATATTTTAATTTTTTATATTTTTAATATTTCTTATGTCTTTTTCTTTTCTTATAATATCTTTCTTCACATCCAAATTGGGGTGTTATTTTATTTTTGCAACATGCTAAATTTCTTATTAATGTTTTTTCCATTTTTAATTCTTCTCTATATTTTTCACATAAGTTTCTATACCATTGTTGTAAAAATTTTATTCTTGCTCCTAACGTATCTACTATTTTTGCTTCTTCCCAACTTTTTATTATTTTCGAACTAAATGGCTTGGGTAATTTATTAAAATATAATTTTCTTATTTCTTTACTTTCTTCTATACTATATGCTCCTTTGTAATAATATTCTTTAAATGCGCAAGTATATTCATCTATATAACACATATTACATATTGCTAATTTTAACATTAAATTTCTATTTGTATCTTTTTCTTCATCTTGTTCTTCTTCGATTGTTGTCGTACTACCAAATTCATCTTTTATAGCTGTTTCATATTTTTTTAATAATTCTATAGGGGTTAGTTTAGTTGTTGTCGATGATGTTCCTTCTATAGGTTTATTAGTTCTTAATACTTTTTTGCTATTTTCAGTTAAATTTGAAAACCATAATTTTACTGATCCTATTAGTGTTTTTTCTATATATTCCGGTGCATCTGTTATATTTATATTATTATCTAATAATTGTTTTGTCATATATCCTATCCATAATTGTATTGTTTTTTCTGTATCTATTACACAGTCTAGTTCTAAAAGCTATAATTTTTATTCACTATTTGTTTTGGTATCCATTTATCATATTCATTATATTTTTTAAACTTATTCTTATAATATATAGGTTTTCTTATTTCTGTTGTTTTAGGTATTATATTTTCATTTTCTTTTTTATCAAGAGTATTTATTTCTGTGTGGGTATTTTCTAAGTTTTCCTCATTAATTTCTTTTTGTTCTTCATTGATTTCTAAATTTTTTGTATTTGTTAATATTTCTGTATATGTTTCACTATCTTTGGACTCATAATTATCTGTCTCTTCAATATCTATATTATTTATTTCTAATTCTTCGTTTTTTATTTCTAATTTTTTCTTAAATTGATTTATCTCGTTCAGTAATTTCTGTTCTCTATCTTTTTCTTCTTTTTCTTTTTGTCTTTGTTCATACAACTCTTTTAATATTTGTAGTTCTTTTTCTAATTCAGCAATCCTACTATTTTTAGTTTCTTCTATTTTTCGTATTTCTTCCGTAGTTTGTTGTTTTATTTTTTCTATTTCCTTTATTCTATATATCTCTTCATTTTCTTTTTCTATTCTTACCATTGCTGTCAATTTATCTTCTAATTTTAATTCTTCTTTTTCTAACATTAGATATAAATGTTCACCTATTTTCTTATATCTTCGTCCTAGATTAGAAAATACTATTTTTATTTTTGATCCTTCGTAGTTTTCATATATTTTTTCATCTATTATAAATTCTTCTTTATTCATTTTATTGTGAATAGGTCATGTTGATATATATATTCTAAACTATCTATTTGTGATTTCAATTTTGATATTTCATCTTTTTGTGTATCTATTGAATTTTTACTAACTCCTGCAAATATGTTATAATGTAGTCTTTTTATTCTTATTTTTAATTCTTTACGTTTTTCAGAAATAATTTGTTTTAGTTCTTTGTATTGTTGCACTTTATTCATTTTAAATTATATTTATAATATCTTGGCGGATATCTAAATCTAATTTTATCATAATTAGGTGGTATGTGTTTCATTCTTCTAGATTTTAAATGTGTTATTAATTTTGATTCAATACTAGATATTAATGTAATTAAGTAGGCTAATTTTTGTGGGTTTTCTTTTGTTTTATTTAGACTTATATATTCTGAATAATTATTAATTAAAGATTCTTTAATTTTTCTAAAAGCTTCTCTATTTTTAAATGGTCTTCGCCTAATTAATTTAATAATTTTGTAGGTAAATTTTTTAACTCTAACTCTAATTCTAATAATTCTAACATATATTTCTCTTCCGTACTTTTTAAATTGCTGGGCTCTGATACCATTTGTAGGGGGGTGCGCGGATTTAATAGGTATAATAGATTCACTTACTAACACATCTAATCGTGTTGAATAGAATTCAACTACGTGGTGTTCTTTTTATTTGGTATTTCATTCTTTCTGAGAGATTGTTAACTCTACCTCACGCTTTTATAAAACCATTAAAAATTCGTTAAATTCAGCAAATATGTATATTACAGAGTATGACGTTGTGTTGAAATACGGTAAACCAAAATATTGGCATGGACCAATGATATCTAGTGAGTGAATAATTATGAGGGAAAAGATGTAGAAAATGTCAACATAGAATGATTCTTCTTCTATAGAGATGATTTGGAGAAAACAATAATAAAGGAAAATATTCTTTTTATTTGTCTACGATTAAAGTAAAATATAATTTTTTATCATTAAGTTTTTTTGCATCATTGTAAAATATCTCTAGCATCTGCAAGAATATCATGATATAATCAAAACATCTTTGTGCATTACTATATAAAAAGAAAACCTTTTATAACTAAATAGGAGATGTTCAATAATAGGATTTTACATGAAATTATTAAAAACATATTTTTCATGAGTAATGAAAATATTAAAATAACTATATAGACTATTCTTGAATTTTCCATTTGCTCCTCCTTGAAAAACTTCTGTGCAAAAGCAATTGTTTGCCTTTATAGGAAATATTGTGTACCAAAAATATATGCATGGTAGGTATTATAACTTTGAAGCAACTGATGCGAAAATATAAACTTCACAAATACATCAAAACCATAAAATATTAAATCCATACAGTTAATTAATTAACATTAAAACACATCCTTAACATAAGGAGCGAAGAACCTAGATATTATAGTGTCATAATTCTTAAAGAATAAATCAAAACACAATCTAAAAGTATTTCAGGGTCATATTTAAATCTAGTTACTAGAAATTAAAATGTATTAGGTTAAGTTTTGAATAGTAAAATATTGTACGCTCATTTTTTTAAAAATCTTTCTCCTTTTTAATCACCTTCTTGGCATTGTTACTAGATAAATGTTCAACACCATCAGTAATTTTTGATATAGATCTTTCATTTTTTGTCTACCTCTCTTAGCAGCAGGAAGCTTTTTAGGAGATATCTTTTTGTTAGAGGTCACAGAATCCTAAAAAAAAAGTGGAAAAGGGTCTGAAATATATTCAAACTTTAGAGAAAATTGTTATAACACACCTAAATTTTGTGGAAATCCAATGACCTCCTGGACTAGTTATTATTTATTAATTTATTTTAGTGATATTTATTTGCTTAGAAGGATCTAAATATGAATACACGTGTACTGAGCGCATAAGGATCAAAATAAATCTCTATAAATCTATATCTATTTGCCACGTAGCAGTGCATTTATCTTTTATTTATATTTTTTATTAAATATCTCAAATATGTTAATTTTCTCTCTCTAAAATTGATTTACTAAGCAGTGCAAGTGATTTCATCACACCGCTAGCGGTGCATAAAACTCGCTTGAATGTCGCATTTAATTCCGTCAAGCTTCTGGTGAGATTCAAAGTGATTATGCTACTGGGTTTTATTCTCCATCATCTAATCTATGTGATTCAAAAAATTTGATTCAAAAGGGTGGTGGAATCGCCGATCAATCCTTAATTATCTCCAGCGACGAAGCTCCAACTAGTTTGACAAAAGAATCCCAATGCAAAAATGGGCGCCACCCTTCCGCGAGTGTATCCCACCAAAAATTTTGGCTACCGGAATGCTCCCATCAGATGCGCACAGCTAATGCGCACAAAATCCACCAAGAATAATCTTTTAGTTCATATCACAATTCAATGAATAATTCAAAGGGAATTGACCAATGTGTTCATTCATTTCAAGTCTTTTTCGCTTTTAAATTTGTGAAATGTGGAAAAGTAAGAGTTAAAATATATTAATTAAAATAATAAATTATTTTATTTATTTAAAAGGCGCATGTGAAGCACTTTCATTGCATTGATTGAGTTAATGGTTCAGCCAAACAAATAAAAGTCACTAAAATATATTAATAAATAGTTTAGGGGATCGTAAAAACTCGAAAAAATTCAGACGTGTTACAACAATTTTTACCAAAGTTTAAATATATTTCAGACTCTTTTTTCTAAAAACAATAGAGAATAGTAAAGAGTTTTTGTCAAAATACATAAATATTAAAATGAGTAGTCGTAGATAAGATTTTAAAATCAATAAAAGTTGAATACCTTGACAACATATGAGACTTCTTCAACATTAAAATCAGGTTCCTATTTTTCAAAATAAATAGGATTAAAATGCCCCCTTTATGGTAAAATTAACATGCTAGTAATAATTATTCTATTTGTTTGTAAAATCACACATACAGTAATTCTATTTTTCTTTTGTTGATTTCTTGTAGCGATTTATCAGTTCTTCATTGTCGCTGGTCTTCGCAACCCATAAACATGATGATTATGTTCAGAAGAATGTCCAACTCGACGGGTAGAAATGCTCGTAAAAAGAAGCTAAAAAGCTAAGCTCATATTTGTTTTAGTAGTGATGGAATCCATCAAAACAAACAAACAAAAAAAAAAATCATATACCTCTAACGAACATTCTTTCAATTCAGAAGCAAATTTTTCAATGAGTATTATTGCTTCATTATCTCAAAGTAATAAAGAGATAATCCTAGTGTCATTCGTAATCTTAATTTGAAGTATGTACTTGAAATCATACTTGGTTAAAATATAAAATTTGGATGAAATTTATTATGCTACGCAAGCTAAAATTCAAGTGTAATATATATATGAATAACAGTTTGATAATCTCAATAACATTTTTTGCAGCGAAACATATTCTTGACAACTTCATCAACACCCTTCTGACACTGTTGTACACTCGAGATATGACCAATTATTTTTTAAGTTAAAAGTTCACTACTATTTCAACAATTCACAATTATCTAACTAGTAAAAGATGACAAACACATATATTAATGTATAAAAATGTTATAAATTTTCAACAGGTTAATGTACATTCCGTATGGATAATCTAGCCAAAATTTAGTTTGAAAGTAATATTTTGAATATTTTACCTACACAAAATTAAGCAATTGTTTAGCAATTTTAAATTTTACAGCTTCAAGAACCAATTCTTCATAAACGAAAAAAGTATGCTGAAAGCTTCGCATCTCAGAGGTTGCTTTAAACACACTTTTGAATCTGCACTTTTTAAAATTAGTGATGCACATAATTGTCATTTTAGTATCAACATAAGTATATTATAATGTAAAAGAAAATCTGAAACTGAAATCATTAACTTAGGGAAGATTAAGATAAATCTAGAGCTTGAAAGAATTTCAAGTATTATGAATAGAATATACCCCCGTAAACATTAAGTTAGTCTTATCAAAATAATTTTTTTTTACCAAATACGATATCTGAAATGTAAGACACTTACCAATATCTTGAAATTTAGACGATTTTACAAGCTACATAACAATGATGACAGGTTGATCAATCAAATTGTACAAGTGGAACATAATATTATCAACAAATTCTCTCCCAAAAGATTTTGTGTTTCTTCTGCATGAACAGAAAATTTTGAAACTAAGGTAATAGGAAAGTATTGAAAATTATTAATTGAATTGCAATCTTAGTCATGATCCTCAATAAAAACATTCAAAAGTGACTTGTTCTACTACCTCAGTGCTGATGAATTTACTTTTATCATGATAAATAATTTGTCCAATGACATCTAAAGGATAATTAGCAAAAAAAATAAAAAAAAAATAAAAAAAATAAAAAATCAAACACTGATATGTTCTAATAAAAATTCAACTAGAGGAAAATAGGAGAAAAAATTATCTAAAATTTCAATTTCAGCAATATCAGTTTGATTTTTCAAATCCTTAAACAGTCAAATTATAAATATTTAAACAAGAATCTGAATTAGCTGTCTTCTTAATAATTGTCCCGGGTATATACTCCAACTTAAACTTTTGTGTAGTTGTCTTGAGAAGCATATTGTTAAATTCAACAAAAGTATTTACAAGATACGATCTCAATTTCTTTATTGTATTTTTTCTCTCTTTTGAAATGATAGATAACTGAGCGTAAAATTGTTGCATGAATTCGTTCTTCCTATAAATTAGTAAGAACAAAATGTTAACAGTAATATGAAAGTATTATTGTAGAAAACATCAAATATTGAAGTTATAAAATTTCATCTTGAAGAACCAATTCGATCGCTAGAAAGACTTGATATTTCACTTAATGTAGTATTCTACATATGTACAACCCTTACCTTCAAATTTTAGGTCATTTGTGTCAAGACCTAATTTTGCGAGTCATGAAGGCACCTAAATTAACGAATGAGTAGGCAATAGTACCGTAGCTTGAAACAACAAGTAATAGGCTAATTGAGGGAATAAATACCGAAATTAATTATAATAAAGGATTGTAGGTGATAACATATAAGTATGAAGATATATATAAATATAATGGAGGGAGAGAAAGAGAGCAAAAGAATATCCCACAACCAAGTAAGTCTGTACTAGATCCATTAAATCCAAAAGAATAAGAGTACTAATAGTATCCAATATAGAGGTAGTCTCGATAACTAAAATCTATTCAAAAGAAACAGAAGGAGAGAGAATTAACTCTGGCTTTGAAAGGTCACCTTATCTCTGGCTCTGAGAATAAGCTGGATAGAACTTTAGCGGCGACAGCTAGTACTCAAATCTACAACAGAAAAAAAATACAACAGTGTAGTATGAGTACCAAAATAATGGATACTCAGTAGGCATCATCAACTGATTGATCAAATTAATAGTAAAAGCATAATAAGATGCAAAAGTGTAAAGTTAGGGATAAAACCTAAAATACTTCTTTTGCTGATAGATAGTAAATAACGAGGTAAATAAAGTCAAAGAAATACACGCTATCTATAGTTTAACTGGGCCACCATTAGCACAGAAGGCACAAAAAAGAAAAATAACCCAGTCAAACCCCCATAAGTCCAATGAATACCATCAATAAAGAACCACTGACAAGAATTATAATTATAAGGCAATTGCAACAATCAAAAGTATATCTATGAATCCCTTTTGTACCATAACCGGTAGACTCGAACCAGATCCTCAACGTCATATGTGAACCATGAATGTTGAACTCAAACCGGACTCTAATATCATATATACCGGACTCGAACCAGAAATTTAGCATCATAAATGAATAGTAAGTATCGAACTCAAATCTATCTTTAAAGTAATTAAAAGGTAAAAGTCTAATGAAGAGCTGAAAAAATGTCTAAATGATCCTAAGGATCAAAAACATATATAAGGCAATGAAAGAAGTCCTCCTAGGTCTACAAGAAACTATTTAGAATATTTGACCTAGAAAAGGGTTGGCGGATCTCCCTATTAACCCTGAAAGTCCATACTAAGGTAGTTAGTACCTAAAATTATACTAAGGCTTCCAAGTTCTACTACAAGATATTAAATAAGTCCTAAGACAATAATTTAACCCAAGCAACGGAGGAATGAGTTCATTCTATAAAAAAAATGGCTCTCTAACCGAATAAATATTTTTGTTACTGTATTTCAGTAGCTGTTAGGAATGGGTCAAAAGACCTTAATAGATTTTTAGGATAGTAGTTTATTTTTAGTTATTATCCTAGTTTAGTTGTCCCTATTTTCTAGGCATTATGAAGTTTTTTCAGCAATTATTTTTCTGTTTTAGTTGTATTGCTACTCTATTTATTCTGATTGCTTGAAGCTAAATAAAACAGCTCTTTCAATTACAATCATCTGACTGCTTCAGTTCATAACATTGGTATCAAAGTCTTACTTCTTAAGGGACTTGTGAAAGACTTGTGAGTGTTTTCTTTCTGAGTGTTTATCCAAATTTGTGGGTGCTAAACACCATTCAAATAATGGAGAATGCAGGGTATTTTTATGCTATGGCTCTACCAGTTTTCAATGGAGAAAATTATCAAGCATGGGCAATAAAAATGCAGGCTTATTTGGAGGCCTACGATTTGTTGGTGGCTGTCGAGGAAGACTATGAAGTGCTTCCTTTGCTAGAGAATCCAACCATGGTTCAGATTAGAGCTCACAAGGAGAGGAGAACAACAAAGTCCAAAGCTAAATCATGTCTCTTTGCTGCAGTTTCTACCACCATTTTCAGTAGAGTAGTGACATGTGAATTAGCCAAAGAAATTTAGGATTTCCTCAAGAAAGAGTACGAAAGAGATGAAAGTACTGAACTTGGTCAGAGAATTCGAGATGCAGAGAATGAAGAAATCTGAAACCATTAAGGATTATCCTAACAGGTTGCATCTGATTGCAAATAAGGTAAGGATACTTGGAAATGAACTTAATGATAATAGAATAGTTCAAAATATTCTTGTAACCTTACCTGAAAGATATGAGGCAACTATTGCTTCATTGGAAAATACTAAGGATCTGTCAAGGCTTAGCTTGGCAGAGTTATTAAGTGCTCTGCAAGCATAAGAACAACGAAGGATGATGAGGCAAGAGGAATCCATCGAGGAGCCCTGCAAGCAAAGTTGCAGCTTGGTTGAGATGTTGTTAAGGGTAATAAAGGAAAAGAAAAGAAAAAAATTATGGAAACTATGAAGCTACATCTAGAAAAAATGCTACTGCCACCGCTAATAACAAAGAAGGCAAATATCCTCCTTGTCAACATTGTGGGGCAGGGGGAGGGGGAGAAATTATCCATACTTCAAGTATTGGAGAAATCCTGATATGAAATGCCGAAAGTGTCAAAAACTTGGTCATGCCGATATTATCTACACAGAGAAGCATTTACAACAACAAAATGAATCATAAATTGCAGATCAAGAGTGAGAAGAGCAATTATTTGTGGCTACCTGTTACGCAAGAAAAAGTTTAAGTGAAAGCTGGCTTATTGATAATGGTTGTACAAACCACATGAGCATTGATGAAAAGCTTTTTAGATAACTTGACAAATCAGTTAAATCAAGAGTCAAGATCGGAAATGGAGAATACCTCCCAGCAACAGAAAAGGGGACTATAGCAATTGGGAGTTATAAAGGTACAAACCTTATTTATGAATTTTAATTTGTTCCTGAACTTGATAAAATTTTTTTAAGTGTTGGACAACTGCTGGAAAATAAATTCAAATTATTATTTAAAAATAAGGCGTGTCTAATCAGCGATCCTAGTGGTCAGGAAATGTTTAGAATCAAAATGCATGAAAAAAGTTTTTCCTTGAATCCATTAGTGGAGGAACAAATAGCTTTTACAAGTCAGTCCTCCGTAGAGGAAACGTGGTACAAAAGGTTGGGGTATTTTCATCACAAAGCTTTGTTGTTTATGCAAAGAAGTAAAATGGTAAGTGGTTCACTAAACTTGGAGGAGCATCTCTTAAGCTGTAAAGCTTGATTGCTTGGCAAGCAGATTATGCTTCCATTTAAAAGCTCCACATGGAGAGCTACGGAGAAGTTGCAACTCATTCATACCGATCTCTGTGGTCCACAAAGAACTCCATCGCTCAATGGCAACAGGTATTATATTATATTCATTGATGATCTAACAAGAATGTGTTGGATTTATTTTATGAAGTTTAAGTCCTAAGTTTCTGGAATTTTCATGAAGTTCAAAGCTTGGATAGAAAATTAGAGCGGCTGCAAGACTCAGGTCATTAGATCAGATAATAAAATTGAATATACATCAGATAGGTTCAATTCTTTTTGTGAAGAAGCTAGAATAGAGCACCAACTCACTGTCCTATATTCTTCACAGAAAAATGGAATGAGTGAGAGAAAGAATAGAACAATAACAAAGATGACCAGGTGCTTATTGCATGAGAAGAACCTGCCGAAGAAATTCTGGGCAGAAGCAGCAAACACAACTGTTTTCTTACTGAATAGACTGCCGACAAGGGCAGTGGAAAAAAAGACTCCTTTTGAGGCTTGGTATGGTGTTAAACCTACTGTAAAAAATCTCAACATATTTGGATGTATGTGTTTTTCTTATGTTTCGCAGTTAAAAGAGATAAGCTTGATGAGAAAACTGAACCGGGAGTTTTCATTGGCTACAATTTGATTTCTAAAGCTTATAGGATCTTTCAACCTCAATCAGGCAATATTGTGCTAAGTAGAGACATTTAATTCCTTGAAGATAAGCAATGGGACTGGAATGAGGAGTCTCGAGTTGAACATGATGATTCAAAGCTTGATTATAATGAATCGATGGATGATCAACCTATTAGGGGAACAAGGTCACTCTCTGATTTTTGTCAAAGATGCAATGTTGCTATTTTTGAAGCTGCAGGATACGAGGAAGCAAAACTTGATCAAAAATGGATAGATGCAATGAAGGAGGAGTTGGGCATGATAGAAAAGAACCAAACTTGAAAGCTAGTGGAAAGACCACAAGGTAGAAAAGTGATTGGGGTTAAATGGATTTTTCGAACCAAGTTCAATCTTGACGGCTCGATAAACAATCACAAAGCTAGATTGGATACAATTCGAATTTTTTTGGCTATAGCAGCACAAAAAAGTTGGAAGATTTTTCAAATGGACGTGAAGTCTGCCTTCTTGAATGGCGTACTGTAAGAAAAAATTTATGTTGAGCAGCCAGAAGGGTTTAGTGTATGAGGACATAAAGATATGGTTTATCTATTAAAGAAAGCTTTATACGGGCTAAAGTAAACTCCTAGATATTGGTATAGCCGAATGGATAACCATTTGCTAGACCTAGGTTTTGAGAAAAGCTTAAGTGAATCAACTCTTTATGTCAAGAAAGTTGGCTCTAACATCATTATTATTTCTCTGTATGTCGATGATTTACTTGTGACAGGAAATAATATAACTTTGATTGAAGAATTCAAGGAGGAGATGATGAAAGTCTTTGAGATGACTGATCTTGGCGAGATGACTTATTTTCTGGGAATAGAGATCAAGCAAACTCAAAGTGAAGTCTTTATTTGTCAAAAGAAATACATGAAGGACATTCTTTAAAGATTTAGGATGGAAGAATGCAAGAGTCTGAGTACACTGATGAATCAAAAAGAAAAGCTAAAAAAGGACGATGGAGCTGAGCTAGTTGATGAAGGAGCATATCAAAGCTTAATTGGATGCTTGAAGTATCTTACGACAACAAGGCCTGACGATTTGTTTCCTTTGAGTATTTTATCCAGATTTTTAAATTGTGCAAGTGAGTTGCACATAATAGCTGCCAAAAGAGTGGTTAAGTATCTTAAAGGAACTCTAGCCTATGGTATCAAATTTGGCAAAAGTCAGAACTTCAAACTCAAGGACAATAATACCCATGTTGCATAAAAATGCACCGAGGTCCAAAATTGAGTTAAAAATGCCACGTGGGCCCCACTTACGATTCAAAACTTTGAAATTGTTAAAAGTTCCTCTAAACTCAATGATCATTTATCCTAAAAATGGGTAAAATTTGAGCACAAAGACTCCCTCAAATAAGCCCACAAAGTATTTAGGAATTTGGATTTAAATCAGAAAATTAATTACGAAGTTGATGGAAACTTATAGAAATTTCAGATGAGAAAATGCCCTAACACACTCTCCAATTTACCCCAAACACCCAATGACCAAACTCCACAATTCTCTGAGCCTCTTAGGTTTTTATGGAATTAGAAAGTGAAATAAATGAAGAAGAGGTCAGGTTCTACAACTATTAATTCTTCCAGAGGTCCCTTCATTGCAACAGCGAGGACCTCATAACGAATGCAATATCTGACCTGACTAACCTTTTGCAAATATGGAGACAAGCTCGCAAATGTAATGAGCAATAATCAAGTCCTTTGAGAAAGCGACCTAGGTCTCACAATCGCGATAGGATATTTCCTTGGAATTCACATTCGCAGCCAAGGCCTCGCAAATGCGAAGGCTATATTTGGCCTGCAACTATTGATGTTGTACCAACTATTTTTTCCAAGTGCCAAAGCTCCAATTGAACCTTTAGTATTTATTTAGAATCATATAAATCCAAACAAACTATGCTACCTTATCAAATTGATATTTTAGACTCAACGGAACCATCAAAAGTTTTATTCGGGGTTATTTTGATAAAATTTGGGTCCCACACCCAATGGTTATTTTAACCAAAATCAATCCAAGTGACCAAAATGACTCTGAAAGCCTCGAGACCTAAATGAAAAACCCAGTAGCATAAATTTTCCATTGTTGATCTAACAAAACTGAAAGAAATGGCATATTAGTCTATTTGCATATAGCTTAGGCCTGATAAAAAACTCTGAACAACAAAAACTCAAAACCAGGGAGGCTCTAAAAACCAAATGAACTACCCGATAACTGAACTATTGGCTCAAGTAAGTCATAAATGACTTAAGAAAGCTATGGAAAAGCTCTAAACGGTGAATAGTATAGAAATGTAGAAAATAACTTGGAGGGTCATTACAATATCCACTACTAAAAGGATTTTTGTCAGCAAAAGTAAAGGATAAAAGTGTACCAAGCATATTGAACAGGTGGGGATACTAGGTCTATCTCAATCTTTATCTCCTAAGTAGCCTCCTCGACTAAATGGGGTCTTCATTGAACCTTAACCACTGTAATCTCTCTATAGCACAACTGTCTCACATCTATGGATAATATGAGAACTGCTCCTCCACGAAGATCAACCACTTATCCAACTGAACCAATTTCTACCAAAGTATGTGAGACTCATTCGAGATATAACGTCATAATATAAAGACATGGAAAACTAGATGAACAATTGCAAAATCTGGGGGCAAGGCCAACTCATAAGCTACTTCTACTACATTCTAAAGTATCTTAAAAGGCCCAATATATTTGGGGTTGAGCTTGCCCCTCCCCCAAACCTCTTTACGCCCTTTATGGGTGATATACGAAGAAAAACCTGGTCACCAACTCCAAACTTCAAGGAAAAAAGTCTCTGATAAAAATTACTCTTCTTTCTACTCGAGCTACCCTTAACCTATCTTGAATCACCCTGACCTTATCCAACGATTCGAGAAGTAAGTTAGTACCTCAGGGCCTTACTTTGGAGGTCTCAATCTAACCTATCAGAGATTGACAATGCCTACAATATAGTGCCTCAAATAGTGTTATGTTAATACTCCAATGGTAGCGATTAATATAGACAAATTCCACTAAGACTAAGTGTTACTCCCACTCACCTCCAAAGTTTTAACAAATGTGTAGAGAATATATTAAAGAACCTCAGTAGTCTGCTCATACAACCCATTGGTATGAGGGTGAAAAATGGTACTGAGGTCAACCTGAGTACCCAATACCTCTTCAAAAGTCATCGAAATGATAAAAGTTAACACTGAGTATCTATCTGAAATAATAGTTGTGGGTACTCCATGTAAGAGAACTATCTCACGAACATAGATACAAATGGACCCTCTGCACTAAAATACAACTGAATAGGGAGAAATAGGTTGATTTGGTCAATCGATTTACAATGACCCAAATACCATCAAAACTATGAAAAGTATGAGGTAACCCACTAACAAAGTCCATAATGATCTGCTCCCACTTTCACTTGGGAATGGGTAATCTTTGAATCACTACTTGAGGTATCTAATGCTCAGCCTTTACCTGCTGACAACATAAGAAATGATCTAAAAAATCTACTATATCTCTCTTCATGACACTCCACCAATAATGCTGCCTTAAATTTCTCTCTATATAGTTGTACCATGGTAAATAGAATATCTAGAGCTGTGAGCCTCCTGCAATATCAACTAAATCAAGTATCCAACCCTTGAAATATAAATATGGACATCATATCTCAAAATAACCTTTAAATCCAACATGGCCCTCCTACACTCACCCCTCAGAACCTGGTGACAAATGTTAAAAAGTTTACTATCCTTGAATTAGCAACTCTGAATTTGCTCAAATAAGGTAGACATGGCCTCAACACTAGCAAGGATTCTCCTAGAGTCAAATGTCAAGTTGAACTATTAAGTTGGCTAAGGACTAAAGGTCCTAAGCCAACGGTCGATTCATAATTAAAATGAAGTCTAATTTACCCATACCCATCGTTGTTTGGCTCAAGGAATCTGCTACCATATTTGCTTTGTATGAATAGTATGGAATGGAGATATCATAGTCCTTCAGCAATGCAATCCACATGTGCTATCCTAATTTATGCTTCTGCTGGGTCATATGTACTGAAGACTATGATGTTCTGAATAGATCTCACAATGAATATCAGACAAGTAGTTCCTATAAATCTTAAGCACGAATACTATCATTGCCAACTATAAATCATGAGTGCGGTAGTTGTGCTCGTGGACCTTCAGCTACCTCGATGCATAAGCAATAGCTCAACCCTACTGCATTAGAACATAACCTAAACCAATACTAAAAGTGTCACAATATATGATAAATCCCTAACCCATAATAGAAAGAGTCAAAATAGAAGATGAAGTAAGCAAGTCCTTGAGCTTTAGAAAACTCAAATCACACTCCTTGTACCAATTAAAGGAACCTCCTTTCTAGTCAACGTAGTCATCGACTCTGTAATAGTAGCAAAACCCTCAATTAAAAGGAACCTCTTTTCTAGTCAACCTATAGTAGCCTGCCAAATCAATAAAGCTACGAACTTCAGTTGGAGATATAGGTCTGTCCCAATCACGAATAGCCTCAATCTTTGTTCGATCCATCATAATATCATCCTTAAACATCATATGTCATATAAATGTACCAGACTCAAGACAAAACTCGTACTTTGAGAATTTGGAATAAAGCTTATTATCTCTCATAGCACCATCCTCAAATATTTGCTCTTTCTCCTCCCACTCCTCAAATACACAAGGGTATTATCAATGAAAACAATCAGAAAGAATTCCAGATAGATCCTGAACACTCAGTTCATCAAATCCATAAACGCAGCTGGGGCATTGGTTAACCTAAAAGACATCATCAAGAACTCATAATGGCCATAGCGAGTCCTGAAAACTGTCTTAGGGATGTCCCCAACTTGAATCCTCAACTGATGGAAACTGAATATCAAGTAAATTTTAGAGAACATCGTTGCTCCTTGAAGAAGGTCCAATAAGTCATCAATACGAGGCATACGATACTTATTCTTCACTGTCAACTATTCAGCTACCTATAGTTAATACAAATAGGCATAAAACCATCTTTCTTATTCATGAAAAAGATGGGAGTGCCCCAAGATAATAAACTCATCCTAATAAAACCTCTACCCAAAATATCCTAAAGTTGAGAATTTAACTTATTAAGCTTGGCAAAAGCCATGCGATAAGGTGCTATTAAAATAGGTTGACTGCCTAAATCAAGATTAATAATAAACTTAATATCACGCTGAGGAGGAAGTCCTGGTAGATTGGTAGGAAAAACATTGGTAAATTCATAGACTATATGAACAAAATCAAGTAAGGGACTCTCTACACTAACATCATGAATATAAGGTAATAATCTTGGTACAATAATCCAAGACCGCTTGATATCAATCTCCTATCCCAAACATAAGAAATAATCCTTTTTGATGCATGGATAATAGAACCATACCACACAATTGGGGTATGCCAGGCATAGCTAAGGTAATAATCTTGGTAAAATAATCCAAGACCGCACAATAAGGGCATAACCAGTCTATGCCCAGAATCACATCAAAGTCCACTATATTTAATATAGTAAGATCAGTCTGAGTATCAAACTCTCAAATAGTCACCACACCTGATTTATAGACCCAATCCAATATTAAAGAATCACCCATATGTATTGATACACACAATGTCATAAATAATATTCTCAAGACAACTCTAGTCATAGTGCATAATAAGAAGACATATATGAATAAGTGGATCTCAAATCAAATAAGAACACTAGCTGGATAATGATACATAGAAATTGTACATGTAATAACAATATTTGAAGACTCTACCTCCTATCAACCAGGTAATACATACAAATGACCTCGCCCACCACCTGACTGAGTACCTAACCAACCTCCATTCTTACCTACCTGAGAACCTCCTTAAGAACCTTAGTGACCAACCTTGCAACCTTGAATACCAACTCTAGTGGGGATGGCACTATATACATTGACTAAACATTCTGCATTATAGGGACAATTGTCCCACATCAGGGACACTCTCTAGAATAATAGCTACAGCATACCCCAGGCACTCCACTCTAACTAAAAGACTTGGCTGACCCAAAATAGCTACCTTAATAAGAAAACCCATAAAGTATGACTCTTAAAGACTGACCACTGCTCTAAATAGAGTAATTAGTATAGCTGAGTTATATCCCATCAATAATCTAAAGTGAGATATGAACAGGCTTACAAAGATGACCTTGGTGTTAATAAGACTGACTCAGAAGGTACCTACTCTAAGAATTTTTGCCTCTATAATATAAGCCACTTTGGCTCCCACATAACCTTCCCTAGTAACGTGGTCCTCTGTCATTACCCTTTTGGTCCTCGAAATGTATTTCCTTCATAGTCTAGGCATAATTAGAAAACTTAGAAAAAGATCTGCCAACAACAACAAAACTTTAAGTATCTATACAAAGGGGAAGTCTTAGCCCTCTATAGAGCACCAAACTCACTCATACTCGTGGCCAGCATGTCTGGCCAACTTATGGAATTATGCCTCATACTATAGAATAATCATAGAACCTTTCACCATTTTCGATTACTAATCTCTCAATTGCTTTTAAATTCTACAAGGCATATACTTCTCTAAAAAAACCAAGTAAAATTGAATCTACGTTAAAGAAGGAGATCTAGATGGTCTGGAATCAAGATAACCTCCCTACCAATGTCTAGCTATTAATTCCAACTAAAAGGAGTGTAGTCAACTCCACAAGTCACAACTAGGCCTAAACTACTGAGCCTACCCTTGCAAGCAATTAACAACTCAAATAGATCCTCATCCAAAGCCCTGCAAACCAGGTAGAGTCAAACTCAGAAATCTACCCAACATCTTTTATTTCTCAACAGACATAGTTGGTTGGGCAGCTATCGATTAAGTAAATATTGATGCTAGAGACATCTCAACTCTATCCTAACCCTTTGCTGGGGTTACAGCTCTTGCCTGACCTCAGCCACTAGGTTATTCACTGCCTTTAGTAGGATCCCTATCTAGAAACCTAGGGTCCTCGTATTTAGTCAACATAACTCGTGTCTTGACTATCTATGAATAAGTGAAATAATGTGAAGTTTAGAAACCAACAAAAACTCAACGCATAAAATAAATAAAAAGGGTGAAGTTCTCCTAAGAATTTCCTATAGCATCCCGATGTCACCCAAATTACACCTCTCAAAAAGTATAAACCGATCGTTGAATAAAATATAGATCCAACTAGGTTGGGGTTGATTCCAAGAGAAAAAGGCTGAAAGTATGTCAAAAGTTTATTGATATAATTAGAATTATGTAAATAAAAAGGGGGTTTTATAAAAGTAAATGTAATAGTAATAGTTTTTGGTTAATTGGGTTGTGATCAATATTAGATGAGTATTAGGATTGTGTTCCCCATGACTTCATCTCTCCACAATACTTGTTCTTAGTTGACTATCCTAATGCCTTGCATGAAAAATCTAATAAGATATGTATCACTCAACTGTCTCTCCTCTTTGGATTAAATGAATTTAGATTATCTCCTCTCACACTTAAAGCATTGCATTACTAACCCTTACTTTGTGATTTCAAATTAACTATCCCAGTTATGGCTCAAGTTAATTCGATAAAGGTTGGTAGATTTATATTACTGTTGTTATTTTCTTTTCCTAATCTCTACCTTTTTTTTTAGCAGGCGAAAATATAGGAAAGTCCTAACATTGGACACCATCAAGAAAGCAATCACACCAAAGGAAATACCAGTATATGCAAGAACAAAGGTCTAGAATAAGTTCACAATTAACTCTATTTTGTTATCTCATCATGGTTCCAACAACCCTAGTTATGGGGTTTAGCTACTCATGATCGTAAAAACACACGAAGATTTCATAGATGAAACCATAATGTTGAAATCACAAGAATAAGATAAAAAAATTAAAATATCAAATCGATTAGAAACCATAAAAACCAATATCAATGATTCCAAGAGCAATAATGTATCTCAAAATCTCAAAAGTAATGCAAGAGTATGTAATCATAAACAAGAAATCAAACAAGTATAATTATTAATACATTAAACTTTTCCTAAACAAAATAGGACTACATAATTCAGTAGTGACGATGTCTCTGGCAATGAGTTGTATGTGTTGACTATGACTCATTATTATCCTTCTAAATCTATCATAGCCTGAATTTTCTATAGATGGTGATGAGTCATTGGGTCTCTGTATAAGTCGTTGGCTAACTCGTTGGCCCCCTCTACTCATATTCAAGCTTTTAGAGCTTTTTCTCAGGTGCTCAGAATGAGTAGTCAAGATGAGTCATAGTCTAACCCTACGACTCTCCATCAGCTTTCATCACCACTGACATCAAGTTTGTATCTGTAACACCCCGTATTCAAGTATGTGTATTGGCATATTCAAGTACGTGTATTGACATATTCAAGTACGTATATTGGCCTTATTTATATGGAATTAATTTTTTTTATTTTATTTATACCAGAATTTGCCCGTTGATAGTTCCATGCGAAGGTTATTGAATAAGCTTTCCAACGATATAAAGATTTCCAAAAATAGATAGGTTTCGGATATAATCGAGCACGTTCGAAACTATAAAACGTTGGCCGGGATATTTGGGAATAGTAAATGTGCAGGAAAATTTCCTGCACACAAACTACTGAGGCCAGCAGAATTTTTGGGTCAACTTCGAACGATCATAACTCCCTTAATATAATGAACTGGGAGAGCTGCAACCTATGAAAAGAAAGATCTTTGTGTATTATTTCCAATGCAATTATTTTCATCCAAATCCAATATCTAAGTAAGGAGTTATACTCATTTTACTTCATCCTATCAAAATAGATTTTTAGGGTCAACTTCAAATGGCCATAACTCCTTGTACAGGACGAACTGCGTGGCATACTTTATATGAAATGAAATTCCTTTGAATTATCCTTCCAATCATACCAATTTCACCCAAATCCAATATCGGAGAACAAAGTTATGCTCGATCTACTTTAGCTTATTAAAATAGTCCACCAAAGGACAGATTTGACATTATTTAAATTTTAAAGGCATTTTGGTCATTTCCTATTATATTATGGACGGGAATATGTGTATATATACATGTATATGAGTTCAAAAACTCATTTTCATCATCAATCATTGAGGAAGAACAAACCCTAGCCAAATTTGACCTTTAAATTACTTTTGATTCAACCGTAGAAATTCTAACGTAATCCGATAACTGTGTTTGTCATATCGAGAGCTTCGAATGACACCTATTATTTGTGCAAACAAGATTGCATAATGAAGAGGTGAATTATAAGGTATTAATATTATTTGCCTTTATTCTTTTCCATATGTATATGTGTGATAGAGGATTATATGTATTGGTTGTTATTAAAAGGTGATGGAAATAGGGTTATGGACTATTTTGCATGGTTTGGTTGTATTGAATTATGGAAGGTGGATATGGTAATTGAGTTATGGAAGGTGGATATGGTAATTGAGTTATGGAAGGTGGATATGGTGATATACTATTGAATTGATAATTATTTATGTCTATGGCTCAATTTCGTTTAATGGATTGGTTGGAAGGATAAATGAATCCAAAATTGATATTGGAGGATGTTGTATGAATATGCATGGCATGTGAATGTAATTGGAGTATAAGAGGGTTAAAGTGACACCCTTTATAGTGTAATTAAGGCTTACTACTTAACCACTAGTTTGGTGAATTCAAATAATTGAATTGTGATGTTTGGTTGCTAATACTAGATTGCTATATATGTTTATTGTAGATAAGTAATCCGAAAAGACGGGAAGTCCATTTGAGACTAGTATTGAAGGTTGATAGTCAGGTATGTAAAGCATACTCTATACCATGTCTTTGGAATGAAAGTGAACAATTGTTCAATTAAGAAAGTTTCCAAAGTTATTCAATAACATGTGATCCATAATGGTTTTGTATGATGTCCTACGTTACCAATGAACTTGTTTCCACCCTACAAGATGTCAAGACATTTCACTACTTACTTGTTTTTCAAATCTTACATGTTTATTGCACTAATAAATGTCAGAAGGTATCCGGTTACTCAAACAAGATCCATGTGCTATTAATGACTCCAAAACATTTCATTGATATACCAATAAGTTCCTACTTCATTGTTATGGCATTGATGACTCTAAAACACTTCATTGATGTGCCAATGAGTTCTTACTTCATTGTTATTGCATTGATGGTCTATTTATATGTCTCTTATTGATGTATCATTGTTTCAAAGTATCAAAAATACGGTGGCGACCGAAATAACAATATCAAAGATTAATTGAACTAAGTGATGGAAGTTCTCTCTTATCGGGTGGTATCCTAGGGGCATAAACCTATCATGGGTCGATCCCTATTTATATGTTTATGGGTGGTATCCCAGGGGCATAATCATATCATAGGTCGATCCCAGTTGATATGTACTGGAGGTAGCCTAATGGTCACAGCACAGTACAGTAATGATTACAAAGATGATAAGAACAAAGGTAAAGTGATTGAATAAATACAATGTACAGGTTGTCACAAGTTCTAGTAATTGTGGTCCACTCCTATTACGATTTATTCACTTTTTTCTGATTTTTATTGAGCTCCTATATCATATGTGATTATCTACAGCTTTACATATTCAGTACATATTTTGTACTGACGTCCCCCATGATGGACCTGCATTTCATGCTGCAGACACAGGTACCTCATCTCATACACCACACAAGTAGGAGCTAGGATATCCAGCTGCTTTTGGTGAGCTCCAGTTTGCTTCGAGGCTTTCCGTGTTATATCCAGTTACTTTTGGTATTGTATAGAAGTTAGTTATATAGCGGGGTGTGTCCCGACCTTAGTTAAACTCTGTGTATTGTCTAGAGGCTTTGTAGACCTAATATACAGTCAAGGTGGTGTTTTGTTAATAGACGTGATGGCTCCAATGGCCAAGTATTGTATATACATATATATGTGTGGTCGAGCTTATACAGGTGTTTTCTTTTATATATGACATGATGCTGTCCGAATTTTGGGTTGTCATAGAGGTATGCATGGGAAGTATAAGGTTATGAGCTGGTTCTCCCGAGCCTCCTCGATTACAGGTGCCAGTCCGCACTAATAGGATTTGAGGCGTGACAGTATCTCTTAAGAAATTTCCTCATTTTCTTAGAATGACTCACTCCATACTAGTAATCTAACCCTATAAGTCATAGTCAGACTGTCCATTCATTCTTTAAGCCACTACCTTATATGTCCGACAATGACTTAGACGATGAGTCATAGCATATCCTAATGACTCATTTTCCAGGCAGTCTTTTACTACTTGTATATTTTTGCTTCCTTTATCCATTCCACTCACTTCAAACCTTATTTTCCTGTAGAACTCAACAAACACATCATAGCTGAAAAAAACACCTTTATATTTGCAAAAGTTTCTTATTTTAAGCATCCTAAGTGTCGTACTTCTATGACACATCAACACCCTCAACTTAGAATGCTTACGTCTCCTCAGGAAAACAAAGTCCTAATTTAACTAAGATATTTAACTTTGGAGGAAAAATAAAATCCCTTAGGCAACCATTATTCCTTTAAAACTCCTTCACGGCTATATATGCAAACCATTAAAGTATTTAACAACCTCTAATTTTTATCAAAAACTCCTAATATAGTGCAGACTCAATACAAGTACTCAAACAGGATGAGGACATGACATTATATTGTAACAGACACCTAATTTATTGATCATTCCACTACCGAAACAAGCAACAATCAAACTACAACCCTTATTTCCTCACATAAAAAAATTCCTTATTCACTCAGTACATATAATAACCTCTATTATTAGGATTGTATCAAATCTTTCACTCTCATAAAGAAGTTAAGTTGTATGCATTTGATACCATAGGCTTTCTATTATTTTCTATGTTTCAAATTTTAAATAGTCGAGTTAGGATCACAATAGGTCTTTTACAGGCTTGTAATATAGGTTTGAGGAAAGGTAGGATACTTTTAGGTGTAGTGACTTATTTCTCATTGGAACTACACTATTCTTGGCTCTAGTTGCTTAACTTCTTTTTTTTCTCCCTTCTCTTTATTTTAATTTCTTTTTGGAATTTGGTGTGGTTTTCTTTTTTGATAAGCTTTTCTGTATTACATATACATGTTTTTCAAATTGCTCATACTGTACTTGAACTTTTTTTTATATTTTATAAACTTTCTTCATCATATATGCATTCAACTATGCATCCCTATAATAACCACCCTCTACTTAGGCAATCACAGAGTCCAAGGAGGGACTAGGGCCAAAAGAGGTTCATTATATTTGAAACGGAATAGGTTAATGAAAAATAATTGGCTACTTAAAGGCTCAAATTTTGGGATCAAGTGATGTTTGTTTCATTTGGTTGGTTCTTTCAGCTAAAGTAAACTAATTCAAACATGTCCTATGATTTTTTCCTAACCTTCTATCCTACATCTTGTAACGAGACTAACCAGGTAAATTCTAGATCACACAACACACTGACTAAGTAAGGTACCTTTCTGACTTATGGCTTTGGACTTTCATCTAAATTTCTTCCTATTCAATTCATGTTAGATCAACCAGGCTAACCTATCATAATTTCTAATGTCATGTCATTGGTTACAGATCAACACATGAAAACACTATATCGTAATATAAGATTTTGGAGTAGTATTATTTTAAACTCACATATAAATATAGGTAATCATGCTTTATTCAAATTATACAACACCAGATTCTTTAAATTACTCTAAGTTACACACAAAAAAAACTTCACAAAAAAATAAAAACACCTAAGCATGTTAGTTCTAACTATGATAGTGCAATCTAGGGAAAAGAAATAAGACAAAAAAACCCTTATATTTGGTACACCTCCACCCCAACTATAAGATAATGCACTATCCTCATTGCATACCAATGAATATACAAAAAACATGGGAGTAAAGACATACACATGGTTCACAACATGCCGAATCATGACATCTCCTCTATTGAGGCCTCAAAATAGGACCCACTCTCAGTAATAGTGGCCTCAGTGGTGGCTCGAGTGCTCTGATTAATTTGGGCACCAACGGTGGCCTATGCCTCAATAGTGGAACAATATCTAGGTCTAATAAGGAACCCCTACTTATATCAGAAGCATTTACAGCCATAGCCTCACCTATTTGGGAGCTACCGGCTCCTATTGCAATCTCATTGACCTCAGTCAGATGGTATTATGATGTCTATTGGCTATATACAATGGCTGCTCTTATCTTTTCTCTCTCAGGTCTCATCTTTCTCCTCTTACTTACTCTATTATCACCCTCTTCAAAAACTTTTCTTCTTTTACCCTAAATATAAAGAACGTCCTCAACTAGGATATCTTCTGTACTAGATAATATGGGAGTCAAAAAATTAGGTACGGCCTTACAGCCAAGTCCTCGATAAAAGTTTGTAAAGTATTCAACTCCTTATGGATCCCTGCAAGATCTAGGACTATACCCCTTCAAGCTTCTTATTTATTTATTTATTAAAGTTGTCAACATTGTCTGTATACCATGTATCTCTCCCTAATCTCTTTTCTCACTCAAGTTTGTACTTTTTTCTCGATATTTGCCACTTTTCACTCAAAGGATACTAAGTGTTTCAATGCATCTTTTAAAAACTTATGAGAAACTAGAACATACCCACCAATAAGAGGGCATGGTGAAGATGATCTCAAGGTAGGTGGAGTCAGGGATGGTGTTTCCCTATAATCTATGGAACCTGTAGTATCAATAGAAGCCTAAGGCTTTGGTCGCACACTACCAATCGGTAAGTCTCCAAGGTCAGTAAAACCCAAAGTGTCAATATCCATATGTATGCCAAATTGAAAAAATGCATATAGTAATTTTGTATCCACCTTGTATTTGGAATTAGAGTTAGCCAGATTCTAAATTAATCTAAAATCAATAGTCAAGTGGATCATCACAAAGTTATCCACATTTGGTATCAAAGTCACTCTCTCATCTAAGCATATATTTATCAATAGGCAAAGAAAGACCAAACTTTTGCTAGTACTAACAACCATATCATGAATCTCCCATGCAATAATCTTAGCTATGTTGATATCATAAACCTCTATAATACCTTCTATCAGTGTAGCCCTATTGGGGCTCAAAATATTGTCTCATGTTATGGGGCTTAATTAGTCAAAAACCAGTGTCCAACAAACTTTCACGACAAGCTATGATAACCCTTAGTGAAATGTAATAATAGTCCCACAAAAAGGTACATTCTCTTACACAATAATAATAATACTCAAAATCTACTTCAGATGCATAAACTTGTCTTCCATCCTAATATATTTAGTTTTAACATTTTTCAACTACTCACTTTAGTGATTAGTTTCTGAAGTGACGGTGAGAAGATCAAACTCAACACCATGCAAGAATTAAAAGATTTATGTTGAGACATTTATCTAAACTTCTCAAATAATCAATGAATATAATGGGTCACCACCCTTTCATGTAAAACCTTGAGAATTTATTATAACACCCTGTATTTTTGACCCTAAGAAAATTTCTTAGATTTTTAGTTTCTGGACAAGATACGACTAATGGGCACCAGTCGTATATTGGGTACAATTCATATGAGTTGGTCGTATACTTACCATTGTTAGATGGTGGGTTGGATTAGTTTCTGAAATAAATGCGACTTGGTGGATATAAGTCGTATTGGTGGATACGAGTCATCTGGTTTTGGGTTGTTCTTTCACTTAATCTTAAACTTGGTATCATAACTTGGATTTGAGTATGAGTGGCTTACCATGAGCCATAATCTAGGGTATGAGTCATACCATGGACTAGTATAGTGGACAATGTTCAATCCTCTTTGATTCTATTCTACCAAGGGTACGGGTCAAAGATATTAGGTGTATGCTTTGAGCATGACTTAGTTTGGGTAAGTCGTACCTTGGATAGTGTTAGGTCCAAGAGAGAGGATAAAGGTACGAGTGTTGGGTACCACTTGTATTGAAGGGTACGAATAGTATGGTTAGTCGTATCCCCCTAACGGGAATTTTATGCAGTTT
The DNA here is from genome assembly GCF_002878395.1 of Capsicum annuum. Classification (NCBI taxonomy): domain Eukaryota; kingdom Viridiplantae; phylum Streptophyta; class Magnoliopsida; order Solanales; family Solanaceae; genus Capsicum; species Capsicum annuum. The sequence continues at coordinate 102,555,660 of NC_061116.1, read as the reverse complement.
ACGTGAGGGCAATCTAGATATTCCCCACTAACCTTTTAAGGCACCATGACTTTTAACACATTTGGGAGGTTATTTTCCCTATTATTCTATTTAACAACACCTAGAAAACAATATCTAATCCTCTCTAAGGATTTTGGGTAAAGGAAAGGTAGGGTTTTACTAAGGTTATCAATTGGGAATGTGTTGGTGATTTTTCTCCATCATAAACTCAATTTAAGGCATGTACTCCTTCCCTCATTTTTAGTTCCAACTAAAGGCGTATTCTGTAAAATTTTTTTGGGGCATAATTGTTATATGATTTTGGGTTTTCAAATAAATATTGGGGTTTTTGGTTATAATAGCTTGGTTATGGTTTTCCCATGTTATAATTATGTATTTACATGTTTTAATGGTGGTTTGGATACTTGGTTTCATAGGAATGGTTAATTGGTATTTGATTTTGGTTTTGGAGACACTATGACCCAACATGTTTGATAAAATACCTATGAGAATACTTTTACTAAATTTTTGGACTTTTTAATGGAACTATTGCATAATATGTTTTGGTAATGGAACCCTAAATGGTTTAAATGGTTTGGAAAGGATAAATAGAATGGTTTAGTTTTCATGGTTATGGTTAATTGTACACTTTGTGGGGTACAATGGAATCCCACATGTAAATATTCTAATGAATAACTTGTGGGGTACATGGGACTCCCCCAAGGAAACATAATAATGAAATACTTGTGGGGTGTATGGGACTCCCCCAAGTTAACTTTGTAATTGGGTACACGAGAATCCCTTAACCTCTTAAGGTTTGGCAAAGGAAAATAGATGCAAGTTATAGTTTGTATGATGATACCACGATCAATGGACTTGGTTAATAATAAATGGAATAATATATTGATTGGTTGGAAATGGTTTTAATTAGGAAATAATGGTGAGGTGTGATAGCTAACTGTGAAGGTAGGAATTTAATAAACGAACACTGGAAGCTCATATTTGCCGACATGAGGGGTTTATTATGGCGACCATATATGATACTATGAGGTAAACGGGAGCCCTCTAAGTACACTCTAGAAATGTATCATAGAGAGAAAAAGGTACTCAGGAATCCTATACTCTTATGGTATCTCTGGTTTATGTGACTACATGCATGGATGCCCGTTCAGGGGTTTACAATGGACCCATATATTCTATGGGTAGTTTTAGGATTATTAAGCTACACATACTCGAGTTAATGGTTTTAAATTCCTGCTAAACCTAATTCTCTTTCTGGCATGGTTATATATATGTATGGTTTTTATGCATATGGTTGGTTTACTTAGTTTTACTGGATGGTACTATTTTATTCTTACCCCGAGTTCATGCTAGAGTTCACCTGCAAACCTATCTTTGGGCAGCTGTATCCCCATGCGATGCAGGAACCAGCCATTCTACTTCTCCTACATAATGATCAGATTTTGAGATAAACTTTTGGATTGAAGTGGTGAGCTTCCTTCTTTCCAAAAGGCTTCATTTCATGTTCATGGATGTTTTTCCATACTTTGGTTTATTTATAAAGATTAGTTTTTTCTATGGTTGGCGGCATATCCCAGCTGGATATTAGTTTATTTTTGGTTAGAGGCTTTCATAAAAATACTATGGGTTGGTATAGACAGGATCGGTATTAATGTTAGCCTTAATATTGGAATTGGTATTGGGTCTGACATTGTCGGACTAAATTTCTCACTGTTCTATCCTTTGATATTATGTTATGGAACTTGGTTTGGTTATTATTTTGGCTTTGGCTTATGGTTTTGGTTCGTTATGGTTGTTGGTTGGATTTTGGATGGTTAGGCTTGCCTAGGTTGGTCTCGGTCATAGAATTATCCTAGAGTCTGGATTAGTGTTATTACACGCTATTTTGTTATATGTTCATAATACATCCGGCTCAAGGAATATGCTGGATGGTTGGGCTTGGTATCAGGGGTGGTCTCCGATCCTTGTTAGACTTGAGATGCCTATTACGAAAAGGCCTCTGGTCGGGTCATGTTAAGTTGGTATCAAAGCTTTAGGTTTATGTTCAATTGGGAGTCCATAAAGCCATATCTAGTAAAGTCTCTTTTAAATGTGTGTAGTGCGCCATACTTATAAGGAAATGGCTATAAAACATTTAGGAATATTTTACTTTCTTTGGCGTTCTATTCTCAAGCTTAGAGTCTAAGCCCTGGAATCTTCTCTAATCCTAATTTATTCATTTTTCAGATCATACCTCACTGATATGGAGCACAAGGAACCTAAAACACCCTAGGTTTCTGGTCCTTAGAAAATTTCCTGGATTTTTGGTCTCTGGAGAGGATACAACTAGGGAAATAACTTGTTCACTTAGATACGAGTGGTACGGGTTAGTCGTATGCTGACTAGTGTTGGTTTGATTTAGTTTTTGGAATAGATACAACTTGGATGGTATGAGTCGTATCAGTGGAAATGGGTCATTTAGTTTTGGTCTTTCCTTTACTTAATCTTAGACTTGGTTCTGGTTGACTAAGTTGGATCTGAGTACGAGTGGCTCACCATGATCGATAAACCAAGGAACAAGTCGTACCATAGACTCATATGGTGGGCAGTATTTAATTCTTTAGATTCTATTCTTCCAGGGGTACGAATCATGGGTACCAGTTGAATGCATGGATACGATGTGGTTTAGGGTGAGTCATACCTTGGATAGTATTGTATCCAAGGGAGATGACCTTGGGTACGAGTGGTGGGTACCACTCGTATTGGAGGGTACGACTGGTATGGATAGTCGTATCACTTTGATGGGATTTTGATGCAGTCTGAGTGAGGGAAATTTGGACATTTCACCACTTAACCTAATAAGTCCCTACGACTTTTAACTCACTTTGGAGGATATTTGCGCTATTATTCTATTCATTAACTCTTAGAAAAAAACACTCTCTAATCCTCTCTAACGCTTTTGGGCAAATGAAGCTAGGGTTTCATCTTAAGGATTAATTTGGGGCTTGGTGATTTCTCTCGATCATCTTGTTGGTTTAAGACATGTCCTGTTCCCACATTATTAGTTCCAACTAAAGGCATGGTCTTCTACAATGTTTTCATGGTTTGATTATTGTATAGCTTTGGGTTTTCAAATATAATTTGGGAGTTTTCATTATAAATGCTTGGTTATGGTTTTCCCATGTTTTAACTATGCTTTTATATGGTTTAATGGTTGTTTTAGATTATTGGTTTCATGGGAATAGTTATTTAGTAATTGGATTTGGTTTGGGAAATACTATGCCCCAATATGTTTGATAAAATGCCTATGAGAATACTTTTACTATGTTTTTGGACTTTTAATGGAACTTATGCATGATTTAAACTTGGTAATGATATCTTAAACGGCAAAATAGTTTGGAATGGTCAAAATAGAATGGTTTTGGGTTTGACTATCATTCTTGTGTGGTACAATGGAATCCCCCAAGTAATCATAAAAATGGAACACTTGTGGGGTACATGGGACTCCCTCAAGTTTATTGGATAATATAATCTATGGGTACATGGGAATCCTTTGATGTCAAAAAGGTTTGGCCAGGGATAATACTTGTAAGTTATAGTCGAAATGATGATGGGAAAAGTCATTGTTTGCACCCCAAACTATACACTAAAAGTCTAGGTTACACCTAAACTATCGTAGTGACCCATTGCACATCTAAACTATAAAAAAGTGGAACTATTACCTCCCCGCGACACCCATGCCCAAGTTTAATGAGTGGAGTGTACTCCACTCACCCTGTGATGATGCCTCGTGTTTCATTTAATTTTTCTATTTAATTAATAAATAGACCTTGTGATTAAAAATAAATAACCAAAAAAATTCAACAATTCAACAACTCCCCCTTCTTCACTTATTCTCTGCTTCACTTTCCCTTCAAAACCAAGAAAATTCAATAAGAAAATTCCGATGATAGAAAATATTCAACAATTCACCATTAAAAATATGAAATTGTTGAATTGTTCACTTATTCTTTGCTTCACTTTCTCTACAAATCCACTTTTGTCTTTACTTTCTTCTCTTCATAAACAACTCCTCCTTCTTTTAATCACTTAATCAAACAATGCAAATCTTTTATCAAAGCCAAACTCATTGTCATCGGGGCTTTTTCACCTTCAATAGACCCGAAATGCAAGTATTTGGATGATGCTAATAAGGTTTTTTAGTTAATGGAAGTGAAAGATGTGGTTTCTTGGAATGCATTGGTAACTGAGTATTTTTATATTAGACAATTTGATGAGACTTTTGGACTATTTGAGAGGATGAGGGAAAAGAAGATTGAATTGAATGTTGTAACATAAAGTGTTGTGATTTCGCGGTATGCACAGAGGCATTTAGGTTAGGAAAACTCATTGATATTTATTTTTGTGTTTGTAACTGCAATTTTTTTAATAGTTGTGCGAATTTGTCATGGATTTTGTAACTTTGGATGTTAACAATGGTGATTTTGTGATTCCAATGACAATTTTAGTAGTGGATGTTGAATTTTATGGTGGTTGTTTATGATTTTTATGATATTAATGGTTATATTATGATTCCGATAATGAAGTTTATGGTGGATTCTCAAAATTATTGTGGTGAAGATTTGAATTTGATGATTATGGTGGTATTTTAATGGTGATTTTGGTGAAGAAGAAGCAATTGAAGAAGGCGGGACCCACATATTAATATAAATAAATAAAATTTAATTTTATTGATATTTTTTCAATTGAAAAGTAAAAAAAAATTAATTTTATTAATATTTAGTTACTAATTCTTTAAATAAATGATCTTCAATTTTGATTTTGAAAGACAAATTTTGGAATTAGGGTTCTTAGTTTGGAGCCCCCAAATTGACTTAAATAGGAATTAGTTTCAATAGACAAAAGTACTATATTTTAAATATTTTTAGCCCCTTTTTTGTTATTCAAAAGGCCGGACACGCCTAAAATGAGTGGAAGAAATACGCCTTAGAATGGGTGTCACGAAGAGGTAATAGTTCCATTTTTTTATTGTTTAGGTGTGCAATAGGTCAGTACGATAGTTTAGGTGTGACCTAGACTCTTAGTGTATAGTTTGGGGTGGAAACGATGACTTTTCCCAAATGATTATACCACTATGTATAGCCTTGGTTAATAACAATGGTTTAGTTGGTAGGAAATAGTTTTAATTGGGTAATAATAGTGGGGTGTGATAGCTAACCGTGAAGGAGGGAGTTCAATGAACCAACACAGAAAACTCATATTTGCCGACATGAGGGTTATGGATACCTTATATGATATGATGAGGTACATAAGAATCCTCTAAGTACATTATATATATGTATCATGGAGGGTAAGGGTATTTGGGAATCCTCTACTCTAATGGTATCTCTAGTACGTACAGCTACACACATCGAGGCTTATTTAGGGGGTTACACTAGACCCATATAACCCGTGGCTGGTTAAGGATGGTCAAGCTACACATACCCAAGTTAATAGTTTTAAATGCATGCTAAACCTGGTTTCCTTTCCTGGCATGGTTTTATATATATATCTACATATGGTTTGTATGCATATGATTGGTTTACTTGGTTTTATTAAATGAAACTATTTTATCCTTATCCTGAGTTCATTCTAGCGTTCATCCGTTAACTCATCTTTGGGAGGTTGTATGCCCATGTGATGTAGGAGCCAACAGTTCTACTCCTCCTGCATAGTGATCAAATATTGGGATAGATATTGGATTAAAGTGGTGAGATTTCTTATTTATGGAAGGCTCCATTTCAAGGATGTTATTTCATACTTTGGTTTATTTATGGATATTAGTTTTGGCTATGGTTGGGGTTATGTCCCAACCAAATATTGGTTTTCTTTTGGTTAGAGGCTTTTGTGAAACTACTATGGGTTTGAATGGGCGCGATCGATAGGAGTGTTAGCCTTATTGGCATTGGGGTTGGGATTGATACAAATTAATCGTATTGTTGGTTGTTCCATCCTCTTTTATTTTTGGATTATATATACTTATTTTGGAACTTGATTTGGTTGTAGTTTGGATTATGGATTGGTTGGTATTAGTTATCGATTGGGTATTAGATGGTTGGACTCATTTGGGTGGTCACGGTTATTGACCCATCCTAGAGTCTTGGATTATGCTATAACACTATCTTGTTATATGGTTGGAATTTATCCGACTAGGGATATGCATAGGTTGGTTGGGTTGGGTAATAGAGGTGGTCCCCAGTCCTATTTTGACTTTGGATGCCCATTATGATAAGGCCCTCAGTCAGGTCGTGTCATAAACTCTTCTGTCCCATATGGGGACAACGTGGAAGGGATACACGAGATCCATTCTCGGTCTAGGGGTCTATTCCCTAATATTTCAATAGTTCCATTAGTTGCTATTAGTCCTCTTCATGGTGAGGTGATGAATGCAGAATGTTTTCAATTGATTCATACTATTGCTCAGTTGGTTATTGCTCAGGCTGAGTAGAATATATCTGGTGTTTCATCTGTTGAGGTCAGAAGGGTTGGCCAATTTATAAGAATGAATCCTCTTACTTTATTAGTATAGAGGTAGAGGAGGATCCATAGTTTTTTGGATGAAATAGAGAAGATATTCAGGGTGATGTAGGCCACGAACTTGGGAGGGGTGAATTTTACAACTTATCAGCTCAAGGATATAGAATACCAGTGGTATGAGGAATGTGATAGGGATAGAGGTAATCTTTAGAAGTTGTCCTTATAGGAGACTTTCTCAAATGCTTTTCCGGTTCGCTTCTTTCCTCAGGAGCTGAGGGAATCAAAGGTGGAGGAATTTGTCAATATGAGACAAGGGAAAATGTCAGCTAGGGAGTATGCCTTAAAATTTCATCAGCTGTGAAGGTATGCCTTGGATTGGTTTCTAATACGAGGGTGAGGATGAGAAAGTTGTCCAATAAACTATCTTGGGATTTGATCCTTGATAGTAAGACTGCATTATTGATCATGGATATGGATATGTCTAGGTCGGTGGTTCATATTTAGTAGGTGGAGGAAAAAGAGTGAAAGTGGTCTAAATTTAGAAAAAGGTAGAGTAAGAAGTTTAGGTTATCTGAATAAGGTTGTGGGCAACAACAAGGTAGTCGGGATAGCGGTGAGTGGCCAAAAAAGAAGTAGGGGAGTTCTGGTTCCTTCTATTCTGCTAATTCTCCTTACTCTAAGACTTTGAGTGATAGGCATCACTATGGTGGTGATAATTTTAAGGCACTAGGTGCCTCATCTCAGGCAAGCAGGGTATAGTCAGCTTTTTAATGCCCTCTTTATCAATTTTTTGGTCATCTTCATCGGGGATTTTGAGATGAAGTGAGGGATAAGTTTTTTAAATATGGTTAGCCAGGCCATATGCTCAGAAACTATCTAGTTGGTAAGGGTACTTTGGGAGCGATCTAAGCTTTGGTTGCTTTATCTTCTACTCCTACACCTAGTGGTACTACTTTGGCGTCTACTCCTACTTCTGGTGTCGATGCTGGTCAGAATCAGTTATATGTTCTTGCATCTCGATAAGAGTTTGAGGGATCACTTAATGTTTTGACTGTTCTGTTATAAATCTTTTCGCGTGATATGTATTGCTTGCTTGATCCAGGGTCCACATTCTCTTATTTGACCCCATTGTGGTTGTGTATTTTGGTTTTGATCCTGAGGTTGTTTCAAATCCTTTTTTTATTTCTACCCTAATAGGTAACTCTGTTATTGCTAAAAGGGTTTATAGGGGGTGAGTTGTATCTGTTGGTAGTAGGTAGAATTTGGTGGATTTTTTTGAACTAGAAATAGTGGATTTTGATATTATTCTCGGGATGGATTGGTTACACTCTTGTTATGTATCCTTAGATTATCGGACTCGTACAATTGTCTTTAGGTTCCCTAATGAACCAATTATGGAGTAGGAGGGTGGTTCCCTAGCTTCTAAGGGAAGGTTTATTTCTTATATTAGAGCTTAGAGATTAATCTCCAAAGGGCGTCTCTATCATTTGGTCTGAGTTAAAGATTCTAAATCAAAAGGTCTTTCTTTACATTTTATTTCGGTGATAAACGAATTTCCTAAGGTCTTTTTGGATGATCTTCCAGGCATTTCTCCAGATAGAAAGACTGCATTTGGTATTGATTTGGTTCTGCACTCGTCTAATAACTATTTCTCCTTATAGAATGGCTCCTGCTAAGTTGAGGGAACTCAAAGAGAAACATAAGGATCTTCTGGATAAGGGGTTTATTCGTCCTACTATATACCCATGTGGTGTACCGATATTATTTGCGCATAAAAAGGATGGTTCCCTTTGGATGTGCATTGACTATCGATAATTGAATAAGGTTACGATAAAGAACAAGTATCCTCTACCAAGGATAGATAACTTGTTTGATTACTTACAAGGTTCCAAGTTCTTTTCTACGAAAGATCTTTGGTCTGGGTATCATCAGCTTCATATTACGGAGAAGGATATCCCTAAGATGGTTTTTCATACTCGGTATGGCCACTTTAAGTTCTTGGTTATGTCATTTGGTTTGACTAATGACCCAATGACATTTATGGATTTTATGAATATGGTTTTCAGGTATTTTTTGGATTTTTTTTGTCATTGTGTTCATTAACGACATCTTGGTGTATTGGATCATGTGAATCACCTCCATGCAGTATTGCAGACCTTGAAGGAGTAATAGTTCTATGCCAAGTTCTCCAAGAGTTTTGATTGAACGCTCTAACTTTCTTAGGCCATATTATTTCTAGTGAGGGGATTATGGTGGATCCACAAAGGTGCATGTGCTGAAAATGTAGCCTAGACCTACGACTCTAACTAACATTTGGAATTTCTTGGGTTTTGTTGGGTATTATAGGTAGGTTTTGGAAAGTTTCTCGACGATAGCTATCTCATTGATTAAGTTGACTAAAAAAAAGTTAAAATTTTGTTGGTCAGATCCGTATGAAGGGAGTTTCGAAAAACTTAAGGATAAGCAAACTTCAGCTTATATTTTGACATTACCTAAAGTTAATGAGGGGTTTTTCATTTATTGAGAAGTTTCCCGAGTGGGACTTGGTTGTGTTTTGATGCAACATAGGAAGGTTATAGCCTATGCTTCTAGGCAGTTCAAGGTGAATGAGAAGAATTATCCTATTCATAATTTTGAGCTTTTAGCATTAGTTTTTGCTTTAAAAATCTGGCAATATTATTTATATGAAGTGTTTGTGGACATCATTTCTAATCATAAGTCTACAGTATGTGTTCACTTAGAAGGAGCTAAATCTCAGGCAAAGAAGATGATTAGAGCTTCTTAAGGACTATGATATGAGTCTTTACTACTACCCAGGTAAAGCTAGCATGGTTACTGATGCTTTTAGCAGGTTGTACATAGGGAGTTTAGCTCATTTGGATTAGGAAAAGTGGGGATTAGTGAAGGATATTCACTACTTGGCTAATCTTAGAGTTCGTCTCTTGGACTCTAATGATGGTGGTGTGATGGTACAGGAAGTGGTTCGATCCTAAGCAAGTGATAGATCCTGTCTTGATGAAAGTTAAGAGTGATGTTGGTCTGCAAAATATGATAGTCTTTAAGATCAGTGGTAATGGTACTTTATGGTACCAAGGGAGGTTGTGTGTCCCTAATGTCAACGGTTTACGATAGAGGGTTTTGACTGAGGCACATGAATCATGCTTTGTTGTTCATCCTGGTTTGACAAAAATGTATCATGATCGCAAGGAAATGTATTGGGGGAGTGGTATGAAAAGGGATGTGGCTAATTTTGTGGTTAAATACTTGGTGTGCAAATAAGTCAAAGTTGAGCACATGAGGCCTGGTGGGTTGTATCAATAAATTAATTTACCCGAATGGAAATAAGGGTGATCCATATGGATTTTGTTACTGGTCTTCCTCAGTATCGAAATTAATTTGATTCATCATTGATAGGATAACCAAGATTCTCACTTTTTGTCAGTGCAAACTAACTTTTCAGCTGCGGACTATGCAAAGTTGTATCTTCATGAGATTGTAAAGCTACATGAGATACCTATTTTGATTATTTCTGATCAGGGTACGTAGTTTTCATGTCACTTATGGTGGTCTTTTCAAAAGGGATTAGGGACTAAGATTTGTTTGAGTACTATTTTTCATCCTCAAATGGATGGGCAAGTAGAAATAACTATTTAGATGTTGGAGGATATGCTTCGTGCGTGTGTGATTGATTATGGTGGCATTTGGGTTGAGCATCTACCTTTGGTAGAGTTTTCTTACAATAATAGTTATCATTCTAGTATTGGCATGGCCCGTTTAGAGGGACTGTATGGTAAGATATGTAGATTTCCTATTGGGTGGTTCGAGCTTGGTGAGGCAGATATGTTTGGTTCGTATTTAGATTATCAGGCTATGGAATAGGTAAAGGAGATTTGGGATAGGCTTAAGGCTACCGAAAGTCACCAAAAGTCCTATGCAGATTCAAGGCGTAGGGACTTTGAATTTGAGTTTGGGGATAAGGTGTTCCTAAAGGTATCTCCCATAAAGGGAGTAATACAATTTGGTAAGAAGGGGAATCTCAACCCTCGGTTTATTGGTCCTTATGCTATTTAGTGAAGGTTTTGTAATGTGGCTTATGAATTGGAGTTGCCTTCTAGTTTGAGCTTTATTTACCCGGTATTTCACGTCTCTATATTGAGGAAATGCATTGGTTATCCTTCTTCGGTTGTTCCTTTGGAGAAATTAGGTATCTCAGATTCTCTGTCATATGAAGAAGTCCCAGTTGAGATCTTGATAGGCAGGTTAGTTGGTTACGAACCAAGGATGTGGCCTTAGTTAAGGTTCTATGGTGAAACTACAAGGTGGAAGAGGCTACAAGGGAAGCGAAAGAGGACATGAAGTCCAAGTATCCGCATCTTTTTTCTGCTCCTAGAATTCGTGCGGAAGGTATGTTATCTTCAACATACTTTTGTTTTAAACTTAGTCCAAGGAAAAATTATTATCTTTACATCTTTATTTTTTAACTTGCTTAAAGGTTGGATTGATAGTTGATAATGCAAATGAATCGTCCTTATGTTTACCCTACCTTATTCTTCATTTGGGGACGAATATTGCTTGTAAGGGAGACTATAACACCCTAGATTTTGGACCTTCATAAAATTTCTTGGATTTTTAGTTTATGGATAATAGATGACTAAGGGTTACCAGTTGTATAGTTGGGTATGGTTTGATGGGTTTTTCGTATCTTGACCAGTCTTGGTTGGTGGGTTGGATTGGTTTCTGGAATAGATGCAACTTGGTGAATACGAGTTGTATTGGTGGATATGGGTTGTCTGGTTTGTTTTTTTCTTTTGCTTAATCTTAGATTTGTTATCTTAACTTGGATCTGAGTAAGAGTGCTCACCATAAGCCGTAAACTAGGGTACAAGTCATACCATGGACTCATATGGTGGACAGTATTCAATCCTCTTTGATTCAATTCTGCCAAGGGTATGAGTAAATGGTATGGGTCATATGATTTTTGTACGACTTTGTTTGGGTAAGTCATACCTTGGACAATATTGGGTCTGAGGTGGAGGCCTAGGATACGAGTGGTGGGTAACACCCATATTGGAGGGTACGACTGGTATGGTTAGTCTTACTTTCCTAATGGGAATTTTATGCAGTTTAAGTGAGGGAAATATGGACATTTCCCCACTTCACTAATTAAGGCCCCCACAACTTTTAACACACTTGGGAGGTTATTTTCCCTATTATCCTATTCATTAACACTTAGAAAACACTCTCTAATCCTCTTTAAGGCTTTTGGATAAAGGAAGGCTAGTGTTTCACTAAGGTTATAAATTTGGGGCTTGTGTTGGTGATTTCTCTCCATCATCTACTAAATTTAAGGAATGTAAGCCTTCCCTCATTGTTAGTTCCAACTAAAGGCATATTTTGTAAATTGTTTTCATGGAATAATTGTTATATGGTTTTTGGTTTTCAAATAAATGTGGGGGTATTGGTTATAATGTCTTGGTAATGGTTTTACCATGTTTTAATTATATATTTACTTATTTTAATGGTTGTTTGGATACATGTTTACATGGGAATGGTTAATTGATATTTTATTTTGCTTTTGGAAACACTAGCCCCTAACATGTTGATAAAATGCCTATGAGAATGTTTTTACTAAATTATTGGAATTTTTAAAGAAAATATTGCATGGTATGGTTTGATAATGGAACTATAAATGGTATAAATTATTTGGAATGGTTAAATAAAATGATTTTATTGTCATGGTTATGGTTAAATGAACTGTTTGTGGGGTGCAATGGAATCCCCTAAGTAAATATGTAAATGAACAACTTGTAAGGTATGTGGAACTTACCCAAGAAAACATAATAATGGAACATCTGTGGGGTACATGTGACTCCCCCAAGTTAACTTGGTAAATGGGTACACGGGAATCTCTTAACAACTTAAGGTTTGGCTAAGGACAATACTTGCAAGGTATTGTCGGTACGAAGATACCAGTATTAATAGCCTCGATTAATAATAAATAGAATAATGGATGGTTGATGGGAAATGGTTTTAATTGGGAAATAATGGTTGGGTGTGATAGATAATTGTGAAGGTGGGAGTTTAATGAACGAACACCAAAAACTCTTGTTTACCAACATGAGAGGTTGGCCATGGAGACCATATATGATACTATTAGGTATACTGGAATCCTCTAAGTACACTGTACATATATATCATAGAGAGTGAAGCATACTCAGGAATTCCCTACTCTTATGGTATCTCCGGTTCATGTGACTACATGTATTGGGGCCCGTTCAGGGGGTTACACTGGACCCATATAGCTCGTGAGTGGTTTTAGGACGGTTAAGCTACATATGCCCATGTTAATTATATTAAACTCATGCTAAACCCGATTCCCTATCTCGGTATAGTTATATATATATATGTATGTATGGTTTGTATGCATATGGTTGGTTTACTTGGTTTTGTTAAATGACATTATTTTATATTTATCCTAATTTTATGCTAGCATTCACCTACTAACCCATCTTCGAGTAGTTGTATCCCTATGTGATGCAGGAATCGAACAATCTACTCTTCTTACGTAGTGATCGAGTTTCGGGATCAATTTTTAGATTGAAGTGGTGATATTTCATCAATCCAGAAGGCTTTATTTCATATTGATGAATGTTTTTACACACTTTATTTTATTTATTGATATTGGTTTTAGCTATAGTAAGGGGGTATATCCCAACTAGATATTGGTTTTTTTTTGGTTAGAGGCTTTTTGTGGAACTACTATTGGTTGGTATGGGCGTGATTAGTATAGGTGTCAGCCTTAGTATTGGCATTGGTATGGGGGCTGGCACTGTTGGACTAAATTTCTTACTATTCTATCCTTTTATATTATGTTATGGTACTTAGTTTGGTTATTATTTTAGATTTGGCTTAGGGTTTTGGTTGGTTATGATTGTGAGTTGGATATGGGACAGTTGGGCTTGCTTGGGTCGGTCTCTGTCATAGACCTATCCAAGAGTCTGTATTAGTGTTATGATATGCTATCTTGTTATATGTTTGAAATGCATCCAACTCAGAGCATATGCAGGACAATTGTGATTGGTATTGGGGGTGGTCTCCGGTCTTGGTTAGACTTAAGATGCCCATTGTAACAGGGCTCCTAGTCGGGTCATATCATGTATCTACCTTAGGTACATCTAGTAATCGGCATAAAATTCAAGAACTAGGGTTGGGCTATACCTACTGAACTCTTTTATCATCCATTCAAAGTGGTTCTTTTTGAAAAAGGGCTCAAATTTTGGCACTTCAGACATGGGACTATCAATAATTTAGGCTCCAAATAGAATGCTCTCTTTGGTTTCCCCGTGTTTGGGAGAATGAAACATTTTCTCTCATATAATTCTTACATTCTTGGGTACCTCCATCAATTAACAACTGGCACAAGGGCAACCTTAATTTATAACCTAGGTTGGTTTTGAGGAGGAGGTAGGATCTCAATCGAGCATTGTCACTAGTATCTTCTTCCTCACTATCTTCAGTGAAACACCTTGAGTTTTGGAACCACAGAAAATTTCCTAGATTTTTTTTTGGACATCATATGACTAGAGGGTACTAGTCGTATGATGGGGTACGGTTGGTATGGTCTTGGTCGTATGTTAACTAGTGTTGGTTAGTAGGTTTAATTGGTTTCTTTTGTGGGTACAGCTTGGGTGGGTATGAGTGGTATGGTGGGTGACGGGTCGTGTGAATGGGTGTTCCTTCACTTAATCTGAAACGTAGTTACTTAAATTGAATTTGAGTTCGAATGGCTCACCATGGGTCATGAGATAAGGTACGAGTGGTATAATCTAAATCGTAAGTTGGATTATGTCAACCCCTCTTGATTTTGTATAAGGTATGGTTTATGGGTACCAATAGTATGATTGGGTATGAGTGGGACTTTAGAGTCGTAGGTTTGTCAATAAGGGGGTTGAGATTCTGCTTGAGGTACGAGTGGTGAGAACCACTCATACCCTAGAGTACGGATGAGGGAAGGGGTGGTCGTACCCTCTTGCAGGTAATTAATACAGTTTAAGTTGGGGTTAATTTGGAAATTTTCCCTTATAACTCTTTAGGACCCCACAACTTATAACACCTTTTGGGGTTTCATTAACTTATTTGTAATCAATCAAACACTCTAAACTCTCTCAAAATTTCTCAAGGCTCTTGGGTTAAGAAAAATCTAGGGTTTCCTTCAAGGTGGTGAATTAAGGCTCATAGGAGTGATTTCTTGTCATCTTCTTCTTAATCTAGGGAAAGACACTTTACCTTCATTGATATTTCCAACTAAAAGCATGTTTAATGAATTTTTTTCATGACATTGATGTTGTATGGTTTTGGTTTTGCAAATATATATTGGGGTTTTGGTTATAAATGCTTGGTTATGGTTTTCCAATGTTTTAATTATGGATTTACATGTTTTAATGGTGGTTTGGACATTTGGTTTCATGGGAATGATTAATTGGTACTTGGTTTTTGTTTTGGAAAGTGTGTAGCCCCAATGTGTTTGATAAAATGCCTATGAGAATGCTTTTATTACATTGTTGGACTTTTAATGGAACTATTTCATGATATAACTTGGTAATGGAACCCTAAATGGTATAACTGGCTTAAATAGTTTAGAATGATTAAATGGTAAGGTCTTAGTGGTAATGGTGGCTCTAATTGAAAGCTTTGTGGGATACAATGGAATCCCTCAAGTAAACTTAATGATGAAACACTTATAGGGTACATGGTACTCCCCAAAGTCAACTTTATAATGAAACCTATGGGTACAAGGGAATCTCTTAATCTTTGAAAGGTTGGCTAAGGACATTGCTTGCAATCTATAGTTAGTATGACGATACCACTACTTATAGCCTTGGTTAATAACAAATAGAATATTGGTCTTGGTTATGTGGTAATGGTTTAAATTGGGAAATAATGGCGGGGTGGGATAGCTAACCAGAAAGCTGTGAGTCCAATGGACAGACACTAGAAACTTATGATTTTAGACATGAGGATTTGGTTATGATTACCATATGGGTACATGGGAATCACCTAAGTTACAATTGTATATATGTATCATGGAGAGTAAAGGGTACTTAAGAATCCCCTACTCTTATAGTATCTCTGATTCATGCAGCTACACACATCGGGGCCCATTTAGGAGGTTACAATAGACCCATATAGCCCATGGGTAGTTCTAGGACAGTTAAGATACACATACCCAGGTTAATAATTTTAAATGCATGCTAAACCCGGTTCTCTTCCCATCATGGTTATGTGTATATATATATATGTATGTATGTGTATATGTACGGTTGTGAATGCATATGGTTAGTTTTATTGGTTTTAAAGGTTGACATTATTCTATCCTTATCCTAAGTACTTTCTAGAATTTACCTATTAATCCATCTTTGGGTGGTTGTATCCCCACGTGATGCAGGAATCGTCTATTCTACTCCTTCTTCTTTGTGATCGAATTCGAGATCAACTATTAGATTGAAATGGTGAGCTTCCATACTTTGGAAGTATCTATTTTATATCATGGATGTCTTTACATACTTTAGTTATTTCATAAACATTGGTTTTTGCTATGGTTGTGAGTATGTCCCAACCGGATATTATTTTTCTTTTGGATAGAGGCTTTGTGGAACTACTATGGGTTCAATTGGGTGGTGTCGGTATTGGTGTCATTCTTAGTACTGGCATTATTATTGGGGTTGATACCATTGAACTGAATTTATACTTGTTCCATTCTTGTATATTATATTATGGATAGGAACTTGGTTATTATATCGGTTTGGTTATAATTGTTGGTTAGTATTAGATGGTTGGACTTGTTTGGGTTAGTCACAGTTATAGACCTATCTTAAAGTCTGGAATTGTAATAAATGCTATTTTATTATATGTTTGGATTTAATTCGACACAAGGCTTATGCTGGTTGGTGCGCTGGGTATTGGGGATGGTTTCTAGTCTCAGTTGGACTTGAGATGCCTATTACGATAAGTCCCCAGTTTGGGTTATGTCAAGTTGGTATTATAGCTTTATGTTCATGGTCAATTAGGAGTCTACAAAGCTATATCGAGTAGAGTATCTTTAAGGGTGAGTAGTGCACCACACTTATAAGGGAGAGGCTACAAGGCATTTTAGAAATGTTTCTTTTTTTTGTGTTCTATTTTCAAGCTTAGGGTTTGAGCCATGGAACCGCCTCTAATTCCATTTGTTCGCTTTTTAGATCATCCCTTAATAATTTGAAGCTCATGAAAACTCTTCTGTCCCAACTGGAGACGATGTTGATAGGAAGTGATTTACTCAAGGGATCTATACCTGGTCTAGGAGTCCATTCCCTGATTATTCTAGAGTTCTACTAGTTTTTTGGTCGATTCATATGATTGCTCAGTTGGTAGCTTCTCAGGCTGAGCATGGTGCATCTAGTATTGCATCTTCTGAGGCCACCAGTGTTGGCTAGTTTATGAAGTTGAGTCCTCCAACCTATACTGGTGTTAAGGTAGAAGAGGATCCTCACGAATTTCTTGATGAGATGGAAAAGATTTTTATGATTATGCATACCACGAATATGAAAAGGGTTGATTTTGCAGCTTATCCACTCAAAGATGTAGTATACCAATGGTATGAAGAATGGGATCAATCAATGGGTGATGTTGAGGAATAATCCTTG